>NW_021703774.1:15862500-16141710 GCF_005190385.1 Monodon monoceros | reverse complement strand
TTTCTTTCTTTCTTTCTTTCTTTCTTTCTTTCTTTCTTTCTTTCTTTTTTTCCTCTCTATACAATCACTAAATGATGTATCCCTTGTCCCATATGTTGAAAACACTTTTTTCAGTTGTGATTTGTTTTTCAATTTTTATTTCCATACAGAGCAATCTCTCAGTTATTTATCTCTTATCTCCTTTCATTGGTATCATGATAAGAAAAGCTTTCCTTAATTAAAGATTGTAAATTAGAAAAAAAATCCTGCATTTGCTTCATGTGTTACTATGGTTTAGGAGTTTACATTTCATTGGAAAGTTTTTTATATGATATGAGACAGGAAATTAAATTTATTTTTTCCTCAGGTTTATTAATTGATTTAATATTATCTTCTGAATAATCTCTCCTCTACCCACTGATTTATAATGACCATTTCTCATATAGGAAAGTTCTATCAACTTTTAATAAATCTGTTCCTATACAGTACCATGAGTATTTATTGGATTGGCCAAAAAGTTCATTCGGTTAGTGAATACGTTGCTCAATAAAGTTCTTTATGAATTTTAAAATGTGTGTTTTATTTTTACTTTGAACTGAATGAACTTTTTGGCCAACCCAATATTTACCATAGCTTAAAATATATTTTGATATTTGATTGGGTGAATACTTATTCTTGATATATGAAACTTTCTAGGGTATTTCCCTATGTACATTCTTCCAAATAATTTTTTATTTCAATTTGTTAAATATTAAAAGTAACACGTTGGGATTTTTTTTAGTTATATTAAATGTATATGTTACTATAAAGTGAAATGGCATCTTCAGAATATTAATCCTGGAAGAAATCTATCTCTGCATTTTTTTCTTTTTTTTTGGTCTGTTTAATGTTCTTCAGTACAACTTTATGGTCTCCACTTCATTTGGGGTACAATTTCCAAGCCCTTTATAAGCTGTGTCCCACCACCCCCTAGTGCTCTTTGGAACCCCCATCTCCTCCCATCTTTCCCTCACTTACGACCACTCTGCACTGCAACTACACTGGTCTCCTTAATGGTCCAGGGCTGTGCCACCCTCATCTCAAGATCTCTGTGCCAGTTCTCTTTAAAGGGAAAGCTGTTACCTTTCCATGTAAAACTCATGGCTCACTCCTCACCTGTCTCCTGGCTCACTCCTCACCTGTCAGGTCTCTACTCAAATGTCACCTTCTTGGTGAGGCTTTTTCTGACCATCCTATATAAAATGCCTCTGTTCATAGCTTCTCCCACATTTCCTATCCTCCTTGTTCAATTTTTGTCTTCAGTACTTATCCCACTTACCTCACATATTATATATTCGTTTTCATATTTGTTTACTGTCTCTCATCTCCAAGTAGAATGTAAGCTCCAGGAAAAAGCATTTTGTACTGTCGTATTGCCAGAGCATATAATAGTGCCTAGAACTTAATGTGTATTTATTTAAAAAAAATTTTTTTAATGAAGTATAGATGATTTACAATATTGTGTTAGTTTCAGGTATACAGCAAAGTGATTCAGTTATATATACATTTTTTTCAGATTATTTTCCATTGTAGGTTATTACAAGATATTGAATATAGTGTACATTTATTGACTGTCAAGTGAATGATTTTCTTAATATAGCTGTGTAAGTCTCACTCATTTGTTATTAAGTTAATTTCTAGTGTTTTAATTATTTTATTGTTATTTTATTGGAATTACTTTTGTTATGTTTTCTGACTGGTTATTTGTGATATAAAGAAAGGTTTGTTTCTTATTTCCCAATTCTATGAGTCCTAAGAGATTTTCAGCTGATTCTCTTGGAGTCTCATTAAATAGCAATATATCATTAGTAAATAATGACAATTACTTATTTTCCTTGCCCATATTTGTGTATAGTATACCTTTTGTTCAGCCTTATCACATTCTGAACCCCCAGAAAGAATGTAGAAGACTAGTGGAGATAGTATGTGGTATCAGTCAAGCTAAGTTTTGTTCTAGCAAATATGACCCCCACTTTTCAGTGGTTTCCAACAGCAAAGGCTTGTTTCTCATTCACATTCATGTACAATTTGCATCAGCCATAGCTCTGCCCTATGTTGTCTTGTCTCCTAGACCTAATTTTGGGACACTGTGGTCTCATGAGAGATGGAAAGAAGAGTGTGGCAGAATCATGAGATGCCTCTTAAAGCTTCTGTTTAGGAATGTCACAATTATTTTTACTCACAATAAATTGTTCAAAGCAAGTCACTTGGCAACTACTGTTATCAGTGAAGTGGGAATATGTAATTCTTCTATAAGGAGAGACATGGCAAATCATGTGGCTAATACTGCCATTGTGTAGGGACCTATAATCCCTACACAGGTGTAGGGACCTACAATCCTCCTAGAGAGAGGAGAAGGTGTAGGGACCTATAATCCTCCTAGAGAGAGGAGAAGACAGTATTTAGAATAATAATACAATCTTCAACATAGGTATTTTTTGTTCCTCACTATAAAAGGAATGTGTCTGGTATATTCCTAATACATAAAAAGTGCACACTATGACATATATTCTTTACTGTATTATGCCTGTTGATTTTATTCTCAAATTTACTAAAACTTTTTATTATGTCTAGCTGGAAGTCATCAAATGACTTTTGGGCATACCTGCATATGATCATACCTTTAATAAATTAAAGTTATATATTAAAATTAATAGATTGTCTGATATTGATCCATCTTTGCATTCCTGAAATAAACCTGCTTCTTTTCAGGTGATTGTGCTGCTGATAAGTATTTTTGTATTCTGTAGACAGTAGGAGAGCAAGATACAGTCATGACTGAGACTAGACCATGAGCTTCATTTTTGGTACAATCTTGGTCAGGTTCTGGTATCAGAATTATGTGTGACACAAAAAAATAGATGGAAAGCTGCCTGCCTTTTTCTGTGCTTGGGAATGAAGAAAGAATTATGGGGAATACTGTACTGTTGAAGATTTGATATGAAGAGCCTGTAGAGTGACCTCAGCCTTCTCCTTTTTTGGTATTAGCTGCAGGACTGCTCTTTATTTCCTTCTATAGTTATCCTTTTCTTGAGTACTTTTTGACATTTCCTTGAAAAATCACACATTTTATTCAAATTTATTATGTGAAACTGTATGGAGTAATTTCTCACGTTACAAAAATATTTTGGAAAATTTATTAGAGCTTTTCTCATATTTACTGTCATTTATTATACTCTAGAATTTATTTGTTATATATACATATACGTGAGTATATGTAGATTCTCTGTTTTTCCATATAAGGGCTTATTAGAGCTTTAACTTATTGATCTTTTCAAAAATATTTTAACTTATTGATCAGTTTTCCTGAGTTTTTCCTAAATAACCATCTTGGGTTTTGTCAATTTTAATTCCTCCTTTCCACTTAATTTTAGTATATTTTATTGTGTTTTTTTTTCAGATAAATGAATGCTACTTAACTCATTTTTAATGTTTAATAATAAAAATATCTAAGGCTAAGGATTTTCTTTAAAATAGCTTGGTCACATCAATATATATAGTGTTTCTATTTTCATTGATCTGAAAATAATGCAAACTGTAAATTAAGTTGTAACTTCCTTCTATAAAAAGATCATTCTCATTATTGTACAGAACATAGATAGTAATAGGACAAGAAGATGACAGCAAAGTGACCAGGTGAGGTCATTTCTGTAGTCCACGCCAGGTAGGTAGCATTCATGGAGATGGGGCGGGGGAGATAGGAAAAGAATTTTCAGAGAGATTTAGAAGGGTCACCAACCATCAAGTTTTAATGACAACAAATTTTTATCACTTAAAAGCAATCACCTTCTAGAACTTTTATTTACTATGCTATAAAATATACTTTAGCATATCTTTCTAATTGCCTACACAATATCCATTCTCCTTTTTTTCTTGCTAACAGAATCCTGACTTTATTTGGTAAGCAGTATACCCAGAAAACACATTCCCATTTTCCCTTGCTGCTAGAAGTGACCAAGTCGATCAGCTCCGATCAATAAGACATAAATGGTAGTCTGCTGGGGATTTCTAGGGAAACTTTTGCTTTCCTAATATAACATAGCAAACCCTTACCTCTTTTTCCTGTCTTGGAAATGAATGTAATGTCTGGAGATATAGCAGCCATCTTGTGATCAGGAGGTGAGAAGCATAAAGATGAACACCTCACCTTAACAATGTCAGAACAGAAAGATGAGTTTGCCAAGCATCTGAACCTGCACAGCGAATGCCTACTAACAAACTTCTTGCTTTGTGAGAAAATTAGATTCCTATTTTTGTAACCCATAGCTGGGATTTATGTTACTTGCAGCTGAACACTTTTCAACAGATGCATATATTTATTGGCAAGTTTTTAACTTCCCAGTGAGTACCCTCTATTCTATGAGACTGGGTTTTACCTGCTGCATTTTTGCAAAGACCCTCCGTGCAAAGACTGCAATCCCTCAAAATGTGTGAGATATTTCTATATGTCCTACATATCAGTGCTAAAAGTACCACATTCTCATAACTTATTTCAATATTTTCTCCACCTTGTGTGTCATATCCATTTTGTCAACCAAGTCCCAAGGTTCTTTCTTTTTTTGCTTTATTCATCATCTCATGCTCGGACCTGGGTAATAGTTTCCTCACTGTTTGCCCCGTCCCAGTCTTTCTGTTTTCTAGGCTAAGAGGTTTTCTATTCCTCTGCCACCCAAGGCTTTCCATGCTGTCGTTATTTGATTCCTCGGCACATAACATAGCAAAGATTACTCAGTACATGAGAAATAGGCCAATTCTTCCACCTGGAATGCTCTGTCCTCTCCAACATCTTCCTGATCTCCTTTTACAGTCTTGATTTTCACATGAATGTTTCATTCTAATCAAATGTTTTCCTGACCTAAATATATCTATCAAATATACTTTCCTCTATATGAACTCACTCTTATCCTCTCCTTTTCCTCTTCAAATCCTACTCATTTTCCAAGATTCAACTCAAATCCCACCTCCTCTGTTAGAGCTTTCTTGTGCACCATGACCTGATCTTCTCTTTCCTTTCTCTCAAATACTAGTTCTTAGTATCAGTATTATTTTTGTCTTTCATTACATCTGCTAAACTATAATGCACCCCAGCTACCCTGGGCTAATCGACCATTCTCCAAACATACATTATCTTTTCTCAGTCTGTTCTTGCAGCCTGAAATGGCTTCTCTCCTCTTCCCTTATCTGAAATGACCCAGTTTCTTCATTTTAACTTTCTTCATTCCTAGATTAAGATTACCTGATCTTCCCAGTAATTTGTCCATTACACTATTTGTTTTTCTTTCTCTTATCAAAGTGCTATCTGTTTACATGATTTTTCCTTACAAAGACCTACAACTACTAAGACCCAATAGAGCAGAGCTACATCCTCAGTTCATAATTCATCCAACCATAGCCCTCTTTGTGAGAAGAAATTGTACTGATCATCTCATCCACACCTCCACTTATAAAAGAGGTAATAAGCCTTCAGAGGGGAGTGACTTGTACAAAGTCACAGAGTTCTTTTCCACAGGAAGGCCCAATCCTGTATCAGTGCTCTGGGTGAAACAATGAAGGAGAGACCGCTCCATTCCTCAAGGTGCTAATAATTTGGTGAAGATGTCAGACATATTTAATTAATAAGTCAGCTTAATATAATAAGTCAGAAGTTCATTCTGAACTTCATGTCATGCTATATGTTTTCTAAAGCTTCCAGAATGCAATAGAAGATTAATTCTATTTGGAGAGACAACAGAGAATTTTTAAATGTTAGCAAATAATTTCCTACTAATTTAAATTTTAAAAGAGATGACCCATGAAAAATGAGCTACCAAGATCATCTGAATCAAATGATATTTGTAACATTATTTTCATTTTGCAAATTTCTCCATTGTTACACAAGTGGTACAAAATTAAACAGAATAAGCAAATGCATCATAGCTTCATTTTAAATTAATGTGAATGTTGTTTTACTCATTGCTTGTTTGTTTTAAGAATAAGAAAATAATTCTCATTCATGCCTTCATATTCATGTTTCAGTTTATCTATTCTTTATTTTACAGGAGGGACCATAATGGGAAATGCAAAAATCCCTTAATTGTTTAGTTCTGCCTGTTGTGTATTTATTTATTTATTTTTCAGAATGGATGGGTGCAGTGATAATTATGATTAGTTGACATTTCTTTCTGGAGGTCAGATTTAGATAATGGGCCATGTATGCCAAAATCAAATTTCTCTTTAAATAGTTTCCTGTTTTTGCACTGCTTACTTAAAGACTCACTATGCTTATTTGTATAGTTGTGTGTACTGTGTACACCTAGTACATTATTGTTAATAAAGTAAAAATTATTCTGATTTTCTTTCATCACCATAATTTCATATGTCTCAATTTAAATTATGTACAAACTATGGTCATTTGTAGATGGAAAAAGAATTACTATTAGGCAAATTCAGCATTCCACGACTGACTGATGATCAAATCCTGTTAGAGCTTAAAGAATCAAGTTTGATACAGTTAAATATGACCTTGCACTTTCTTAGTCTGCTTGCATTAGGTGCTATTTCTTTGCGCTAGCTTAAATTTGGAACTACCCATATGTCATCATCTCCATTCAACAGGACCCTAATTTAAGTGGCTGGCAGGAACAGTAAGTTTGCCTATCATATTTTGGAAACAAGGCTACTTTAAAAGGTGAGCACCTGATTTCTTTTACTTTAAACTATTAGTGAAAAAGCTTTTAAAAGATACTGAATGTAGATGGGGGAGGCTGGTTTCTAAAATACTCAGTAATTAATTTCTGAGTTATCCTAGGTATTCAGGCATTTAAATTGGAAATAAAACTGATTGATCAATAGTAATTAAAGTTGTTGCTTTGGGATAAGATTCATTAGACCTGAAAACTCTGAACTGGGTTCAGATCTGTTCTGACACTTGGTAAAAGGACTTGGGAATCATCCAAAGCAAATGCTAAAATTATTTGTAAGAGAACATTCCCCAAGTTGTAACTAAACATCTCAGAGCTATAGATCTGGAGCAGTTTAGATGATAAATCAGAATAACTTGTCGGGCTCTGAATTAAGTGACAGGTGAGTAAATGGAATCAGAGGGGTAATGGAACTTGGATTTTATTTAACCCGCCCCAGTAATTTAGGACAGTTTGTTTCATTCGCTCTGTTCATTGTTTTGTTTTGGCATTGGTTTTCTTAAGTTTAGTTGTCAGTGGATTAGGTGATTTAATACTTTGGCACAAAAGATCAAATGATCCTTATTTCACAAGTAGGGACTAGGACAGCATATGGTCAATAGTTTCACTGCCTACAGATCTTTAGTTGGACACAATCCTTCTACATACAATTGATTAAACAGCCAAAGAAACTGGATCCCCCTTTCACCATAAAAAACTCAGCCACACACTAACCCAGAAGCTAGATTTTGACCTTGAGTAAAGATTGAAACTCAAACTTCTCTATCCTTCTGGCCTTTTCTTAAACTTTGACTCACAAAATATCTGCCATCATTTCTTTTTTAATCTACTGTAAATGCTTATGAACCAGTACCCCCTAGAGTGCTGATTGCTTGAATTCTTTTATTTAAGGATAAAGCAAACTTCTTTCTCTTTCCTGGCCAGGCAAAGTGGAGCTAAACTGGAAAATGGATTTAAAATGCCACCAGTACTCGAGTAAATCTCTGATAAGAAAGTTGTATTTCGTATTTTTCGGTTTGTTTGTTTGACTCAGTGATCTCTCCTGCTATCTGTTTTGTCTGTAGCAGCTGACAGTATCTCAGGGAACCTGGCTTAGTTAGATTGATTGGAATCTCCAATTTAGCCATTTCCTTGCAGGTTGGCTACTTCCCCACCTCCTCCTGCCTCCCTCTTCCTCTTTTTTTTTCTTCCTAATGATGTTACATTTGTCCTGCAGATGACGTAGAGCACACTGCGGAGGATGAACGGCTGGGCTCGATCGCTCCTTTCTTGACAAGCGCTCACACTTCACACCAGCCCTCCTCGGCACCATTAATATTATGTATAGATACCCTTGTCACAGATTTACTTTCGGCGATCCGAAATCTGGATGGGCGGGTGAAGGGTGTGGAGGAAAGCCAGCTGATTTATTGTGAGGAATGTCAGAGGATAAAAAGGAGGTGTTATATTAATGTCCTGACCTATCTTCTTAAAACTGCTTTTTTGCTCATTTCAGTGCTTAAGGATTTTGTTGCCTGAAGCTGGAACGCGAAGAGAAAGAAAACGAGAAAGGAAAACATTAAGCGCCATGTTGCCTTGTTATTTATTTACTCTCTTTATGTACTGGAAAATTGTTCAAGTTATCATCCATGTGTGAGCTTCAGTAGAGAATATGGAGATGGATTGTTTCTATAGGTTGATAAGCTGCTGGTCTCTCCTTCCTGGTGAAAGCTGGCGGTAGATGCAGGCGTGAGAGTTTGCAGCAGGAGTCTGAACCGACTGGTAAATTTCGTCTATCCTGGCTGATCTGGTTTAACACAACCCAGAAAGGCTTCATAGTAGACTAAAAGCATTTTATTAAATGTGGGTACTATTCTGGAGGTCAAGAGGAAGATTTACTGTCTCAAGTACAGCGATAACATTTGCATGATCCTCCAAATCTCAGGCATATTTTCTGTGGATGGGTTGCCAATTTTTCAAACAAAATGAGGAATAATTCATCTTCAGCTTATTTCATTCTAAATTAAGGTAGTTAGCAAGGTTCTGAAATTCTTCTCCATGGTTCATATGTCTGTCTATAAATGTATACTGTTCATCCTGCAAAGTTTTGTCAACCTTACAACTCAGAACTGCTATTTCCCAGGGCAATACAGACCACTCCCCTTTGAGTCTGTTTGGGCACTAATTGGAGGATGCCTTTAATTGCAGCCTCCCTGTCTCGTGCTAGGATTTCTGAATCCAACAATAAGTCCTTATGCAGGACTCGTTATTGAAAACAGTTGCTTAGTGCAAAGAACATGATGAGACTTCTTTTCTATTTGTTCAAAATATTCTTAAAAAAACCTTATATGGCAGCTTTTTAGAGTACTTTTTGTATTTACCCCCTTTCCACAGAGACTTTCTACAGAATCAAAATCACTACACGACAAGTACACATAATAGAACCACTGACTAAACAGAGACATTGGTTGAGTGAAAAGTAGAGAGTGATGAGGTCCATACAAAGAGTTCAACCTATTTACAGCTCAAAATTATATTTACATTCAGAAAAGCTTGGTGCTTGTTAGTCTGAGGTCTAAGAAAGTTTTATTTGTTGTAGTTTTGCATTTATTGAAGATCAATTGTGTGCAGACCTCCAGTATGGATATTAGACTAATTCCTAATTTCAGTAGTTAGCTCTCCACTCATTTGTTCTAAGCTTTTTGTGGTACCTTAGCTAAATCCCTTTGTCCTAGCATCTATTCCCTCTTGTAAGTTAAATAAAGCACAAATTGTAAGCATTTATGAGATATGTATTGAAAGTGGTATTTCTGTGAGTCCCTTCTATTTTTGTGTATGAGTATGATTAATAAAAATTGTAGATTACCACTAATCTTTCTGAGACTGGAATGATAAGTTTCACTAGCCATTACTGTTTCAAAAGCTATCTCACAGGCTGAGAGCTTACTCCAAAGCGTGTGCTCCATTGTAATTACTCCACTTCTAAAAGCTACGTGTCGGATTCATCTGCTTATGGTTTGATTTTTGCAGTAGGTGATTCTGACCCATTATTTGAAGATGTGCTCTAGTGTTTTCTAAACCTGATTGCTTTATCCTTCCTTTACAAAGGGGACTGTTGCTCCGCCAGGATTCTTGAGCTTGGCTGGGCATACGTGGGGCAGGTAGAGCACAGGCCACTAACAAGGAATGCCAGGTATATCAATTATACTCCTCTTGGTTTGTTATTGGCTTCTACATACCTTAAAATGATGGGATGCTTTCAGTTCTGCCCTTAGACCCAGGCAAGAGGGTCCTGGGTTTGCATCTTAGAGGGTGTTACATATCACAAAAACTGAAATACGAGACCAATTTTATTTTTCCTAAGAAAGTTTTTTGAAGGATCTGTAGCTAACCGAGCAAATGGGCATTACAGATGCAGTACCTTCTAGAGGAACTGGTACTAGGTGCCCCAGGCCAGAGAGCGGAGCTAAGAGTGCTCAAGTGTACACGAGGGAGAAGAGCCAGCCCCTGTCCTGGCTTGCCAGAGGAAGAGAGGCTGATTTTGCTTAAACTCAGCTGCTCCAATCTCCAAGGTGCGTGTCTAGACAGATCAGGTTCTCCAAATACTGTATTCTCTCCCCTCTTTGTACTCTGGGGTTTAGTTTGGGGAAGCATTTAGAGCTGCCTGAGAATCTCGAGCAGGAGAAGTATGGGGCAGGGGTCCTGTCCCTCCCAGCCCCCCGAGGAGCTGAGCCTGGTCACTCTCCACTCTGGGTTTGGGCTGGTCCCTGCCCAGGGACCTCGGTTTAGGTCTTTCCCCAGCAGATCCTTGTTCCCACTCAGGCTAGCAGCCAGCAGGGCAGCGTCACAGGCGCATCCCCTAGGAGTGTGCTAAGGTCCCCAGTGTAGGAAGGTGGGCCAGGCCTTGGGTAGAGCTTGAGTTATAACTTTTAAAAATAAGACCTGGGATGTGAACCTTCATCTCCACTTTTCTTCGGGACCCCACAGATTTTAGAGGAGGTCTTGAATATTTTCTCAGCCCAATCCAGACGCTGATTTTTCCATCTTTGATAATAACTTTGCAATCTTTCTCTCTTCATGTTCTTGATTTCACTTTGCATTTGTATCCCTTCTCTTCTTCTCGTGTATGACCTTCATATTTCTGACCCAAGCTTCCTTTGTTTAATGGTTTAATATTGCTTATACTCTCCTTCTTGTCCCAGCCTAGGAATCACACTGAACGTACCCACTCTAAAATGTTTAGCTGGAGGAATCTACCATCGCCTCACTGCAGTTACTGTTACATGAATATTCTTTTAGAATGAATGGGACAGTGGGTGTATTAGGTGAGAATGAAGCGCAAAAAGAAAAAAGGCGTCACTAGCGAGATGGTTTCTTCAACTTCAGCTACATGTTTTTGTTGTAATGGTTGGTATCATTAATTGTGGTTCATGAATCACTATTCAGGTCCCAGGGTAGGACTTGGCTCAGGCCACCCTGACACTTAGAAGTTGAATGCTAAATGGCAGTGTAATATTAGGGACGCTATTCAATTTACATTAAGCTGTCCTCGTTCGGAGGCTGTTCAATGGGGGTTCCCGGGGTGATTGTAAATGCAGGCAGCTAGTGGTGCTGGCAACTTAGCCAGCATTTTTGCTGTGGGAACAAAAGTTCCCCATACAAACTGTTCACATTGACAGTAATCCACTTACTCCACAAAATCGTTGCAAATTAAGTCAACAGGTTTTCAGACAAAATGAGTTAAGAGTCAGCATGGGGAAACACCACCATTTTCCCCTGTTGTCACCTTTTTTTTCAATATGATGATCAAATCTGTTGTCTCCTGCTGAAAGACTAGAGAGTGTTAATCAAATTTCCTTAACTTTTTATTTGAACAAATACTCAAACAAGCTTAACAACCTGCAAATAATGGCGGAGGCTTTCAGTCACAGACTGAGCTTTCTTTGAAACCTCATAACCTCAAAGCCTACATTAAAGCTCACAGGAAGTGCAGCTGGCTAAGGAAAAACAGACTGTCTCCTGCTGCTGCCCACCAAAAAAGACCTTCTCTGAAGAAACTATCTTAGGACTAAAGAGAGCAGCTACTAGGTTGGTTGTTTTGGGGGGGCAGGAGGGGACATCTACTTGCTTATCTATTTCATGTGTTTTTTGCCTGTTTTCCATTTCCCAAAGTTTATTTAGCACAAGGTAGTATCACTTCAGGGGAAGCCAGTATTACAGTCAGACCACGGTTTACTATAGACTCTGCTCCTCAGTCGATGTGTGAACTGGGCATTCTTTTTACCTTCTCTAAATTATGTCTCCTCAGTTCTAAACTAGAAATGATAGAACTTTCTTCATAGGGATGATGCGAAGAATAAATGAGATAATCTGGACTAATCAGTGACAGAGAGCACAACATGTTATAGTTACCTGAAGGTAGGTAGTGATAAAGAAAGTAGTAAGAGCACAGGGCTTCCCTGGTGGTGCAGTGGTTAAGAATCCGCCGGCCAGTGTAGGGGACACGGGTTCGAGCCCTGGTCCAGGAAGATCCCACATGTCAGGGAGCCAACTAAGCCCATGCGCCACAACTACTGAGCCTGCGCTCTAGAGTCTGCAAGCCACAACTACTGAGCCCGCGTGCCACAGCTACTGAAGCCCACGTGCCTAGAGCCTGTGCTCTACAACAAGAGAAGCCACCGCAACGAGAAGCCCACACACCGCAACAAAGAGTAGCCCCTGCTCACTACAACTAGAGAAAGCCTGAGCGCAGCAACAAAGACCCAATGCAGCCAAAAATAAAAATGAATAAAATAAATAAACTTATAAAAAAAAAAAGTAGTAAGAGTACAGATAATCCTGAGCCTTCTTCCGGGCTATGTTAGTATAAATCATGGTCTATATACCCCATTGCTGTGCTCTTTATCTTATTCAGTTCTCTTTACCACTGGGTCACAGTTCAATATTACATGTGTACCAAAACAGATCTTATGGGTTGGCTATCAAGAGTTTACCTTATGCTGATATGATTTCATCTAGGGAAATATTGCACATAAATACTGTCTTTACAGACAAGGGCAAAGACCTGGTCTGTCTTGCTCATTTCTGAATGTTCATCACACAGAGCAGTGCCTGACATGTGCCCAACGAAAATTTGTTACAAGAAGTGAAAAATACATAGCGAACTTTGAGATGGGAGTGTGGTTTAAATGGCAGAAGAAGCTACTGAAATTGGGAAATTTCCATCCTTGCATTATGGCCTTCAGTTGGGACTGGTGAATTTTGCTATTTGTTAGAAAATAAAAATAATAATTTATAACTTATAGGTCATTCTAAATGCATACATCTCACCTTCAAAATAAGAAAGAGGGGGCTTCCCTGGTGGTGCAGTGGTTGAAAGTCCACCTGCAGACGCAGGGGACACGGGTTTGTGCCCCAGACCGGGAAGATCCCACATGCCGTGGAGCGGCTGGGCCCGTGAGCCATGGCCACTGAGCCTGCACGTCCGGAGCCTGTGCTCCGCAACGGGAGAGGCCACGGCAGTGAGAGGCCTGCGTACCACAAAAAAAAAAAAAAAGAAAAGAAAAAGGGAAAAAACGCCAACATTTCATAACAGGATATGAATTTAGTTATGCTTGATATATCAAGTAATTATTGTCAATGCAATCAGAGATAAATTAATTTCCTTCAAGTTTCGTTTATAATTTTTGTAAATGTCTTTTAATGTTTTAAATGTTAATTTTGTTATGAAGTCAGTATATTTAGATTAGGGAATTAAACTGAATTAATTTCAATGCCCAAGGTTCTTAATTGCCAATCACAGTAGAAATCTCCTCTTGCTCACTTTATAATTAACCATAATTATAGATCTATAATATGCTTATTTAGTTATTTAAAGCTTTTATACTTTGAAGTATAAAACAATGCAAGGAATATTTAAACTTGAGACAAAGAAAAAATGAAAACACATTGCGGGGGAGACCTTCAAGATGGCGGAGGAGTAAGACGTGGAGATCACCTTCCACTTCACAAATACATCAGAAATACATCTACACGTGGAACAACTCCTACAGAACACCTACTGAACACTGGCAGAAGAGCTCAGACCTCCCAAAAGGCAAGAAATTCCCCACGTACCTGAGTAGGGCAAAAGAAAAAAAAAAAACAGAGACAAAAGAATAGGGATGGGACCTGCACCAGTGGGAGGGAGCAGTGAAGGAGGGAAAGTTCCCACACACTAGAAGCCCCTTCGCGGGCGGAGACTGCGGGTGGCGGAGGGGGGAAGCTTCGGGGCCGCGGAGGAGAGCGCAGCCACAGGAGTGCGGAGGGCAAAGCGGAGATTCCCGCACAGAGGATGGGTGCCGACCGGCACTCACCAGCCCGAGAGGCTTGTCTGCTCCCCCGCCGGGGCGGGCGGGGCTGGGAGCTGAGGCTCGGGCAGAGCGCAGGGAGAGGACTGGGGTTGGAGGCCTGAACACAGCCTGAAGGGGCTAGTGCACCACAGCTAGCCGGGAGGGAGTCCTGGAAAAAGTCTGGAACTGCCGAAGAGGCAAGATAGCATTGTTTCAGGGTGCGCGAGGAGAGGGGATTCAGAGCACTGCCTAAACAAGCTCCAGAGATGGGCGTGAGCCGTGGCTATCAGCGCAGACCCCAGAGACTGGCATGAGACGCTAAGGCTACTGCTGCCGCCACCAAGAATCCTGTGTGCAAGCACTGGTCACTATCCACACCTCCCCTCCCGGGAGCCTGGGCAGCCTGCCACTGCCAGGGTCCCGTGATCCAGGAACAACTTCCCCGAGGGGACGCACGGCGCGCCTCAGGCTGGTGAAACGTCACATCGGCCTCTGCCGCGGCAGGCTCGCCCCGCATCTGCACCCCTCCCTCCCCACGGCCTGAGTGAGCCGGAGCCCCCAAATCAGCGGCCCCTTTAACCCCGTCCTGTCTGAGCGAAGAACAGACGCCCTCTGGTGACCTACACGCAGAGGCGGGGCCAAATCCAAAGCTGAGCCCCAGGAGCTGTGAGAACAAAGAAGAGAAAGGGAAGTCTCTCCCAGCAGCCTCAGGAGCAGCGGATTAAATCTCCACGATCAACTTGATGTACCCTGCATCTGTGGAATACCTGAATAGACAATGAACCATCCCAAATTTGAGGAGGTGGACTTTGGGAGCAACTGTAGACTTGGGGTTTGCTTTCTGAGGCTAATTTGTTTCTGGTTTTATGTTTATCTTAGTTTAGTATTTAGAGTTCATTATCATTGGTAGATTTGTTTATTGATTGGATTGCTCTCTTCCTTTTTATATATATATAGATATAGATTTTTTTTACTTTTTCTCTTTCTGTGAGTGTGTATGTGTATGCTTCTTTGTGTGATTTTGTCTGTATAGCTCTGTTTTACCATTTGTCCTAGGGTTCTGTCTGTCCATTTTTTTGTTTGTTTGTTTGCTTTTTTTAAGTATACTGTTTAGTTTTGGGTTTGGTTGTTCTCTTGTCTATTTTTTGTATTACTTTTAAATTTTTTTAATAATTTTTTTATTGTAATTATTTTATTTTATTTATTTATTTATTTCTCCCTTTTCTTCTGAGCCATGTGGCTGATAGGGTCTTGGTGCTCCAGCTGGGTGTCAGGCCTGTGCCTCTGAGGTGGGAGAGCCGAGTTCAGGATATTGATCCACCAGAAACCTCCCAAATCCATAATATCAAATGGTGAAAGCTCTCCCAGAGATATCATCTCAATGCTAAGACCCAGCTCCACTCAATGACGAGCAAGCTACAGTGCTGGACACCCTGTGCCAAACAACTAGCAAGACAGGAACACAACCCCACCCATTAGCAGAGAGGCTGCCTAAAATCGTAATAAGGTCACAGACACCCCAAAACACACCACTGGATGCGGTCCTGCCCACCAGAAACACAAGATCCAGCCTCATGCACCAGAACACAGGCACCAGTCCCCTCCACCAGGAAGCCTACACAACCCACTGAACCAACCTTAGACACTGGGGGCAGACAACAAAAACAACAGGAACTATAAACCTGCAGCCTACAAAAATGAGACCCCAAACACAGTAAGTTAAGCAAAATGAGAAGACAGAGAAGTGCATAGCAGATGAAGGAGCAAGGTAAAAACCCACCAGACCAAAGAAATGAAGAGGAAATAGGCAGTCTACCTGAAAAAGAATTCAGAGTAATGATAGTAAAGATGATGCAAAACCTTGGAAATAGAATGGAGAAAATACAAGAAACATTTAACAAGGACATAGAAGAACTAAAGAGCAAACAATGATGAACAACACAATAAATGAAATTAAAAATTTTCTAGAAGGAATCAATAGCAGAATAACTGAGGTAGAAGAATGGATTAGTGACCTGGAAGATAAAATAGTGGAAATAACTCCCACAGAGCAGAATAAAGAAAAAAGAATGAAAAGAATTGAGGACAGCCTCAGAGAGCTCTGGGACAATATTAAATGCATGAATATTCAAATAATAGGGGTCCCAGAAGAAGAAGAGAAAAAGAAAGGGACGGAGAAAATATTTGAAGAGATTATAGTTGAAAACTTCCCTAACATGGGAAAGGAAATAGTCAATCAAGTCCAGGAAGCACAGAGTCCCATACAGAATAAATCCAAGGAGAAAAACACCAAGACACATATTAATCAAGCTATCAAAAATTAAATACAAAGAAAAAATATTAAAAGCAGCAAGGGAAAAGCAACAAATAACATACAAGGGAATCCCCATAAGGTTAACAGCTGTTCTTTCAGAAGAGACTCTTCAAGCCAGAAGGGAGTGGCAGGACATTTTTAAAGTGATGAAAGGGAAAAACCTACAACCAAAATTACTCTACCCAGCAAGGATCTCACTCAGATTCGATGGAGAAATTAAAATCTTTACAGAGAAGCAAGAGTTAAGAGAATTCAGCACCACCAAACCAGCTTTACAACAAATGCTAAAGGAACCTCTCTAAGCAGGAAACACAAGAGAAGGAAAAGACCTACAATAACAAACCCAAAACAATTAAGGAAATGGTAATAGGAACATACATACTGATAATTACCTTAAACATAAATGGATTAAATGCTCCAACCAAAAGGCATAGACTGGCTGAATGGATACAAAACAAGACCGGTAAATATGCTTTCTACAAGAGACTCACTTCAGACCTAGGGACACATACAGACTGAAAGTGAGGAGATGGGAAAAGATATCCCATGCAAATGGAAATCAAAAGAAAGCTGGAGTAGCAATTCTCATATCACACCAAATAGACTTTAAAATAAAGACTATTACAAGAGACAAAGAAGGACACTACATAATGATCAAGGGATCAATCCAAGAAGAAGATATAACAATTGTAAATATTTATGCACCCAACATAGGAGTACCTCAATACATAAGGCAAATGCTAACAGCCATAAAAGGGGAAATTGACAGTAACATAATCATAGTAGGCAACTTTAACACCCCACTTTCACCAATGGACAGATCATCCAAAACGAAAATAAATAAGGAAACACAAGCTTTAAAGGATACATGAAAAATGATGGGCTTATTTGATATTTATAGGACATTCCATCCAAAAACAACAGAATACACGTTCTTCTCAAGTGCTCATAGAACATTCTTCAAGATAGATCATATCTTGGGTCACAAATCAAGCCTTGGCAAATTTAAGAAAATTGAAATCGTAGCAAGTATATTTTTCAACTACAATGCTATGAGACTAGATATCAATTACAGGAAAGTATCTGTAAAAAATACAAACACATGGAGGCTAAACAATACACTACTAAATAACCAAGAGATCACTGAAGAAATCAAAGAGGAAATCAAAAATACCTAGAAACAAACAATGATGAAAACCCGACGACCTAAACCATGTGGGATGCAGCAAAAGACGTTTTAAGAGGGAAGTTTATAACAATACAATCCTACCTCAAGAAACAAGAAACAACTCAAATAACAACCTAACCTTACATCTAAAGCAATTAGAGAAAGAAGAACAAAAAATACCCCAAAGTTAGCAGAAGGAAAGAAATCATAAAGATCAGATCAGAAATAAATGAAAAAGAAATGAAGGAAACAGTAATAAAGATCAATAAAACAAAACTCTGGTTCTTTGAGAAGATAAACAAAATTGATAAACCATTAGCCAGACTCATAAAAAAAAAAGGGAGAAGACTCAAATCAATAGAATTCTAAATGCAAAAGGAGAAGTAACAACTGACACTGCAGAAATACAAAGGATCATGAGAGATTACTACAAGCCAACTATATGCCAATAAAATGGACAACCTAGAAAAAATGGGCAAATTCTTAGAAAAGCACTATCTTCCAAGACTGAACCAGGAAGAAATAGAAAATATAAATGTCTGTTTTATATCACAAGCACTGAAATTGAGACTGTGATAAAAAATCTTCCAACAAACTATAGCCTAGGACTAGAGGGCTTCACAGGGGAATTCTTTCAGACATTTAGAGAAGGGCTAACACCTATCCTTCTCAAATCTTCCAAAATATAGCAGAGGGAGGAACACTCCCAAACTCATTCTACAAGGCCACCATCACACTGATATGAAAACCAGACATTGATGTCACAAAGAAAGAAAACTACAGGCCAATATCACTGATGAACATGGATGCAAAAATCCTCAACAAAATACTAGCGAACAGAATCCAACAGCACATTAAAAGGATCATACACCATGATCAAGTGGGGATTCTTCCATGAATGCAAGGATTCTTCAATATACGCAAATCAGTTAATGTGATAAACCATATGAACAAATTGAAGGAGAAAAACCATATGATCATCTGAATAGAAGCAGAAAAAGCTTTCGACAAAATTCAACATCCATTTATGATAAAAACCCTCCAGAAAGTAGACGTAGAGGGAACTTACCTCAACATAATAAAGGCCATATATGACAAACCTACAGCCAACATCGTTCTTTATGGTGAAAACCTGAAACCATTTCCTCTAAGATCAGGAACAAGACTAGGTTGTCCACTCTCCCACTCTTATTCAATATAGTTTTCGAAGTTTGAGCCACAGCAAGCAGAGAAGAAAAAGAAATAAAATGAATCCAAATCAGAAAAGAAGAAATAAAGCTGTCACTGTTTGCAGATGACATGATACTATACATAGAGAATCCTAAAGATGCCACCAGAGAACTACTAGAGCCAATCAATGAACTTGGTAAAGTAGCAGGATACAAAATTAAGGCACAGAAATCTCTTGCATTCCTATACACTAATGCTGAAAAATCTGAAAGAGAAATTAAGGACACATTCCCACTTACCATTGCAACAAAAAGAATAAAATACTTAGGAATAAACCTACTTAAGGAGACAAAAGACCTGTATGCAGAAAACTATAAGACACTGATGAAAGAAATTACAGATGTTACAAACAGATGGGGAGGTACACCATGTTTTTGGATTGGAAGAATCAATATTGTGAAAATGACTATGCTACCCAAAGCAATCTACTGATTCAATGCAATCCCTATCAAACTACCAATGGCATTTTTCACAGAATTACAATAAAAAATTTCACAATTTGTATGGAAACACAAAAGACCCCGAATAGTCAAAGCAATCTTGAGAAAGAAAAGCAGAGCTGGAGGAATCAGGCTCCTGGACTTCAGCCTATACTACAAAGCTACAATAATCAAGACAGTATGGTACTGACACAAAAACAGAAGTATAGGTCAATGGAACAGGACAGAAAGCCCAGAGATAAACCCACACCATATGGTCACCTTATTTTTGATAAAGGACACAAGAATATACAATGGAGAAAAGACAGTCTCTTCAATAAGTGGTGCTGGGAAAACTGGACAGCTACATGGAAAAGAATGAAATTAGAACACTCACGAACAACATACACAAAAATAAACTCAAAATGGATTAAAGACCTAAATGTAAGGCCAGGCACTATAAAACTCTTAAAGGAAAACACAGGCAGAAGACTCTATGACATAAATCACTGCAAGATCCTTTTAGACCCACGTCGTAGAGAAATGGAAATAAAAACAAATGGGACCTAATGAAACTTAAAAGCTTTTGCACTGCAAAGGAAACCATAAACAAGATGAAAATGCAACCCTAAGAATGGGAGAAAATATTTGCAAATGAAGCAACTGACAAAGGATTAATCTTTAAAATTTACAAGCAGCTCATGCAGCTCAATATTAAAAAAACAAACAACCCAATCAAAAAATGGGCAGAAGACCTAAATAGACATTTCTCCAAAGAAGGTATACCGATTGCCAACAAACACATGAAAGGATGCTCAACATCACTAATCATTAGAGAAATGAAAATCAAAACTACAATGTGGTATCACCTCACACTGCTCAGAATGGCCATCCTCAAGAAATCTACAAACCATAAATGATGGAGAGGGTGTGGAGAAAAGGGAACCCTCTTGCTCTGTTGGTGGGAATGTAAATTGATACAGCCAATGGAGAACAGTATGGAGGTTCCTTTAAAAACTAAAAATAAGACTATCATATGGGGCTTCCCTGGTGGCGCAGTGGTTGAGATTCCACCTGCCGATGCAGGGGACACGGGTTCGTGCCCCAGTCCGAGAAGATCCCACATGCCGTGGAGCGGCTGGGCCTGTGAGCCATGGCCTCTGAGCCTGCACATCCAGAGCCTGTGCTCTGCAATGGGAGAGGCCACAACAGTGAGAGGCCCGCATACCACAAAAAAAAAAAAGAGTCATGTACCACAATGTTCATTACAGCTCTATTTACAATAGCCAGGACATGGAAACAACCTAAGCGTCCATCGACAGATGAATGAATAAAGAAGATGTGGCACATAGAAGTGATGGACTATTACTTAGCCATAAAAAGAAACAAAATTGAGTTATTTGTAGTGAGGTGGATGGACCTACAGACTGTCATAAAGAGTGAAGTAAGCCAGAAAGAGAAAAGTAAATACCATATTCTAACACATAAATATGGAATCTAAAAAAAAAAAAAAAGGTTCTAAAGAATCTAGGGGCAGGACAGGAATAAAGACACAGACGTAAAGAATGGACTTGAGGACACGGAGAGGGGGAAGAGTACGCTGAGATGAAGTGAGAGAGTGGCATGGACTTATATATACTACCAAATGTAAAATAGCTAGCTAGTGGGAAGCAGCCGCATAGCACAGGAAGATCAGCTTGGTGCTTTGTGACCACCTAGAGGGGTGGGATAGGGAGGGTAGGAGGGAGACGCAAGAGGGAGGAGATATGGGGATATATGTATATGTATAGCTGATTCACTTTGTTATAAAGCAGAAACTAACACACCATTGTAAAACAATTATACTCCAATAAAGATGTTAAAAAAAAAACACACATTGTGGTCTCAAAAGTTACTCTTGCATGTAACTAGGACATTATCTAGCTACCTGCAGAAATGGATTCCTTAGGCTACAAGTATCTATCATTAAAGAAAGATAAGTGTTTAAGTTGCAATAGTATAATGTTATATATAAAAGAAAATAAGGAAATGATTCGTCAGCCTTCATTGATGCCATAACTATTTATTTGTTGAGCTATCATGAAATTGGAGAGCAACTTTCTCATGGTTCCATTCCCAAAGGTGAATGGCCAGGGTCAGAAAAGGAAAAAGGGATCCTGAGAGATGAGAAATATGGGAAGGAGATACAATAATTGGTGGAATTCATTGGAGAGGGAAAGAATCCTAATTATATTAAGAACACAGCCAAATATATTATCTCAAACAACAAATTAGGTCATTTTATCTTCTAACATAGACAAAAGAATGGGAGGAGACATAGAGATATTTGTTAGGGAAAAGAGAAAATGGGAAAATTCTCAAATGACTTTGTTCTTTACGCTTGGAAGTTTCAGTCAAGTTAATAAAGTTCATAGTAGCTTCTGTGGAGCACTGGGTGGGGGGCGGCAAGTGGGTGCAAGTGTTTAGGAATGAGTTGAAAATCTGAGAATTTACTGTGTGGATCTAGCTTAGATTAATAAAATTATGTCACAGTGAACCCAGCCTGTGTGGTTATATACTTTACCAGTAATATCTAATGGATCCAAATGAAAAGACAAGAAAATTTTTGATTTAGAGGAATCCATGTTCAGGGATGGGATGTATACCCAAGCCTCATAAATTTGGAGTAATCTAAAGCGCTGGTGGTAAAAGAGTTGAAATGGTGTTTAGTAGCCAAACTAGGGAAGAAAATAAAGGTAGGAAGGACTTGTAGAATCTGAGAACCAGGATAGTTAAATGACTGGAGAAAAAAGACTCTATTCAGTGAAAATATGGCAAGGTACCTGGTAAAAAAAAACCCTGTATTTGGTGAAAGAGATGAATTTCAGAATTTGTAATCATGGGAGTTGGCAGCTGACCTATGGTTGACACGATTGCTGGGGTGGAGATCTTACTATTTGTGCCCCCTCTCCACTGGAGAAAATGCCTGGGGGTGAGAGCTTGGTGTTGGATGAGATGGTGATAGCCATCCTCGGAACTCATTATTTTAGTTTTTATCTTGCCATAAATGTATATTTCCATAGAATAAATAGAACTACACTTAAACATTCACAATTTATGCTACCGAATCACCTACCATCATGCCCCATGTTTTCCTTCTCATATGCCAGGACAAAACATTGGGATGTTGAGGGTTATTTTATGCTGTGGGAAAAGTACGAGTTCACCAACACCCTAACTACACCCCCTTCAAGTAATGTCACTGGGATGATTCCACTGTTTTAAGCTCCTCGAAGGCAGAATCTGTGTCTTATTTTATCTCTATATTCCTGACACTTACGAGTCTCTGGCAGTTAGGAAATATTTGATAAATTTTTTAACAATTTTATTGAAGTATAGTTGATTTACAAGGTTGTGTTAACTTCTGCTGTACAGCAAAGTGACTCAGCCATACATATTCTTTTTCATATTCCCTTCCATCATGGTCTATCCCAGGATATTGAATATAGTTGCCTGTGTTATACAGTAGGACCTTGTTGTTTGTCCATCCTCTATGTAATAGTTTGCATCTGCTAATCCCAAACTCCCGATCCTTCCCTCCCCCACTCACCCTCCCGCTTGGCAACCACAAGTCTGTTCTCTATGTCTGAGTCTGTTTCTTTTTCGTATATAAGTTCATTTGTGTCTTACTTTAGATTCCTGATAAACGTTTGATAAAGAAAGATTGAATTAATTAACCAATGACAGCATGGATAGAACAGAAAAGAAAACTGCAAGTCAAGTTTAGAGAAAGTGGAGAAATGAAGATGGAACTCAATGAATGACGTGAAGATGGGAGAAAGCTGGTCTATTTAAGTGACATGAACTGCAAATGAGGGAGTGTTATTGAATTCTGTTTGTGGAAGGAGTAATAGGAAATGAGGAGAATTCGGGCCTTTCTCTTTAGTTCTGAGGATAGGGCATGAACAATAACTAGAAAAGGTGGTGAGCAAAGAGCCGCCACTGGGAAAGCCATAAACAGTGCGGAAGTCCTTCAAGGAGAAATGATTAATAGTAACGCTGTGCACCTATTAAAAGAATGTGACATTTTCCATGGTGCCTGGCAAGGCGTATATTTTAAAATTTGCTTGAGTGTGGGTTTGATCTTTCAAGAAGTCTGAAGGAAGATTAACGTTTATTTACTAAATATTTCTTATAGAATTAATTTTTCAATCTCGTTCTTTATATTGCTACAGTCTGCATAACATGATTTAAAATTCTGGTCTCGTGTGGTTAGCTCCAAAGTACAGTTTTGGTTAATCAGAGAATTGGTTTAATCATTTGTTGCAAGGAATAATAAATTACTGCAGCTGAAGACTTCTATGGCTGTCTCTTGAACCAGGTCTATTTTGGCCTGCTTCTAAATATTTGACATACTGTACCATGTTATCATGTTCAAATAGGATTGAATTATGCATAAGGTCTAAAATGAAAAATAGAACAATGGTATGGAGATTAGAAACAGGGAAACATATGAATTGCATTAGGTTGTTATTGTCTTGCCTAATGAAAGAAGAATAAAATGCAAAATGGTGGCAAAATGCCCACAGACTGGTTCATGTATGGGTGAAACGAAGAGATTTTAATCAAGTACAAAAGTGAGTTGTAGCAAGTTCACAAGTCATTGGTCTGTAGCTCTTCATTTTCTGAGTTTTTTATCTGTAAATATCCACTATGAAAGATAGAGGCCATTCTCCCATTCTTATCATATTCTGTCCAACAAGGTAGGTTATTAGATGTTTATTGTAGACGTACACCAACCACCATAACTATGGGTAAAGTCTGCGTCACATAGCATCAAACCAGTTAAACAGCAGCACTGAAGTGTTACCTTATAAAAATATTCATGAAACAGGTTTCATTTGTTCTAACTAAGGAAACAGCCATGTAAAACTCACCACAGTTCATGACATGCCTCTCAAGTTTCTGGGAATTCCAAAAGTGATTCAGAATTCCTGAGAAAGTGGAATAGGCAATTTTTATCTTTGAAGGGAGGTTTTACTCAAGTAAATTTCAACTGTCAGATCCTGGTGACATGCAGCAAAAATGAATACCAAACAGATGTTATAGATCATGGACCTTTTTACGAAGAATTTTGTTTCCTGTGATGGGCCAAATTAGTAGAAGGAAAGGACAGGAAATCGATGCCTCGAGGAAGAAATGAAATAAAAATAGGTTTCATCTTAAGCATGCTGTTTCCTTCCATTTTATCTTGGCATCAATAGATTTTGTTTCTTTCTATTTCATCACTGCAACAATAGACTCCTCCCATTGCCTCTGTGCCCCAGAAATGTCCCAGCCTTGGAGGCTCTCACCAACATTCCAGAAGAATCTCTGGTTCATTTCTTTCTAGGCTCACTCTGAGTATTGACTAAACCTATGGTTCACATCTAGGACGGGGGTGGGGGCAATCTTCCCCCTTGGGAACGTTTTGGATGTCACAGTGATGGGCGGGAGATGCTACTAGCATGTAGTCATCTAGCTCAAGGAGGTTCGATGTAGTTTACATGGTCTGTTTACATGTTTGTCTTTTGCTTAAGTCCTTGAAATTAAAGACCCTATATTATTCATTTTTGTTCCTCCAGCACCTAGCTCAACGAATGTTCCTTGAATGAATGAGGAAACGAACGAATGAGAGAAACAAGAATTGTGTGTGAATTATAGACGGTGTTTGATGGAACTAAATTTTTTTAAATTTATTCTACTTTGTTAAATAAAAGATTTAAGGGACACTTTTGAATTTAAGATTTAGAGGGGTTACAAAAATGGGAAGGGATAAGGAACAATTTTTTTTTTTCCCAACAACCTCTCAGATTTATCTGCTTCAAGAAACGCGGAATTTTTGACAGTTTTTGCGATGGATAAAAATGGCCAAGGAAATAATTACCTAACAAAAATCAAGAGGCTCTTCAAGCCCCTTTTTAAGAAAATCTGTTTTCTTAAGTGATGACTATCAGAATTTGCTTCCATGACCCGAGACAGGAACATGTTCAGAATTATAAAAGCAACTTAAAAGAAAACCTTTCTGGAAGCCTATTTCTGTCAGAATGTTGTAATTTTCTTTAGAAACTCCAGCTGTTCCACAGCACGCAGTTAAATTAAGTGTAAACGCTGTTAAATAGGAGGTAACCATTAGAATATTAAAAAAAATATGACTAGCATCCAATGTTTTAATCAAATAATTTGCTAATCACTCAGTATGGTGTAGCCTCCCAATCAGCCCCTTGGTTAACTCCATCCTCCCTGCAGCCAGAGACTTGCTTCTGCGTCTCCTCTCCTCCTCTTCTTGCTTCTCCTCCCCTCTGCAGCCCACTGGGCCCTTATTTCTCTTTGCAATGTTCCTGGGAGCCCATTAAGGAGTGCTTTAATCCAAGAGAATGTAGATGATCAAGAAAAATTAAGCTCCTAATAAAAGCAAAATCAGAAGAAATTTGGACAAAATGACTCACCGCATCACAGATTTTGTTTGCTAGTGGGTAATTAATTCTCCACATATGTTGGGAACATCTGTCGCCATGACCTGCCGTCGGATCTGCGAAATGACTGCTGTGCCGTTTCCCCGCAGGTCATTAGCAGAACTCTGAAAGGAACCTCCTTCCCCCTGCTCTCAGCCCGGGCACCTTTTCTCTTGAGCTGGGAGGTTCTCCATGTAAGTTCCTCAGAGTGAGATGCCCTCCGCCACTTTTCCCTCTGTCACCTGGCGGGTATCTCTGGCCACCTCCCGTTTCCCCCCACTAGGTGGAAAGCAATAGGAAAGCAGCTACCTGGTGGTCATGGAGAAAAATAAACTGGTGGCCCAGGGGCTAGAGGAAGGCTTTGTGGGCTGTCAGGCTCCACAGAGGCAAACGTCTTCAAGAAGAGCTGAATGGGAGCCAGCAGAAATCTGGATGTTTCTGACTTGTAACTTCCCAGTCTAATTGGTGAGAAATTGTTCTCAGATTTCTAGGGTACCATTGCCAAGAGACCTTGTCTTAAACTAAAGATGGCAAAGCATGGTTGGGAAGAGGCTTTGGCAGCTATTAAGAAATGCTATTCCTTGATTGGCATTCAAGCAATTCAAAGCAAAGGGGAGGGGAGGTTAGTGGGAAACGGGGAGCACTTGCCCCTGGCAGTGAGGTTCTGATAAAAGGCCAGCTCTCCTCCTGGCAGCTGTAAGAGCCACCAAGTATCCTGGAAAACCAGAGATGAAGAATCACAGATAGAAATTTTAAAGTAAAATGGTGACAGGAGAAGGGACTTTATTGGCCATCGAACAACTATAGGTTATGAAATTTCCACACATTCTATGCTTCCTCAGTGCCCCAGCACTCAGTGCCCCAGACTGAGCGCACTTTCTTTTTCTTTTTTTGCAGTACGCGGGTCTCTCACTGTTGTGGCCTCTCCCGTTGCGGAGCACAGGCTCAGCAGCCGTGGCTCACGGGCCCAGCTGCTCCGTGACATGTGGGATCTTCCCGGACCGGGGCACGAACTCGTATCCCCTGCATCGGCAGGCGGACTCTCAACCACTGCGCCACCAGGGAAGCCCTGAGCGCACTTTCTTGTTGGTTTACTTGTCTGTCCTTCACCAGTACAGGAAACTTCTTAAATCCTGGGAATCGGCCTTTCTTTTCTAGCATCTTACTCCATTCCCTGTTACAGAATTGATATTCAAAAATGGATGATAGATGAAAGGGTGGATGCTATAGTCGTTCCTCATTATAATCCTGCAAAGTAGATATTATTCTTTCCATTCTTCTAATAAAGAGACTGAGGCTCAAAGGGTTCAAGGCGAGCCAGTGTTCCAACTCAGCTATGTCTGCTCCCAGCATCATCCATGAATATAGCTGTTTCCTGGGAAGGTTGGGTGATGTTCTCCCAGAAAAGAGAAAGATTTGCAACTTCTAGCTAAATTACTGAGTTAACCTTATTAAAATACCTTTTTTGAAAGGCACTTATAGTGGTGAAGAGCACAGATCTTGGAGTCACCCCTAGATTTCATTCTTGGTTCTGTTATCACCATGAGAAAGAATGGCTGGGATTTCAGTGAGGAGCGTACATACAATGTATGAAAAGCCCTTAGCACAATTGCTTAATTAATTGTGCAAAAAAGAAACCCACTGCTTTCCGTCTTGCTTTTTAAAATGACACTAAACATACATCTTACACAGTTGGCATTTGTTACCTGCTTATGGTGATGGTTCTCATCCATAACCAACCCCTTCTAGTTACTAGAATCGTGCCTAGTACATTTATAATGATGTGAGTAGTTATTTCTAAGTGTTTGTTCAGTACCTGCTTTCTTTTTTAGAGTATGCAGTCCATGATGGCAGGGGCTGTTTTATATGCTGTAGTGCCTACAGTGCCTGGCTGAATTATTAGGCTTGTTGTTGAGTGAATTCAGAAGTAAATAAATAAACTCAAACGGGATCTAATTGCCTCTTCAAATAACTGTTTCGTAGAGAGCCTCCTACAGAAGTTCTGCTCAGTACCTAGGGCAACTTTTTTTCCTAGCCAGCTTTGCAGCTAGTTTTTTGTTTCCAAATGGATATTTTTGAGCAGGGGTAGAATATGAAGTTTGGAGTATAATTTTCACTTACTTGCATGAGAACTAGACAAGAGAGATTTTGGACAGTAGAAGAATCATGAGCTCTGGAAATATAGAAAGTAACAGGGTCCTTCTCTCATACGGGGACCCCATGCTCTCTTTGCCTCACTTTTAACAAAACCCAGCTAAATTCCACTGCTGTCCACAGTGACTGTGGTCCACGTAGCCGCTCTTTGTTAAGAAGCATAAGAAAAATGGGTTACGATGGCCAATATGATATACTTGTGTCAATTTCAGACGAGGTTGAGGGTGCACTGGAGCAATTCTGTTATTTAAGGAAGCACAAGTAGATATTGTGGAAAAGTGATAGGAGCAAGGACATCTTTCCTACACAAAAACAAATGAAAAGCAAATGTAGAGTCTCCTTCCTGAATAGTAAATGGAGAAGCATATTAGTATAGGTGGAAAGGACTTACTGGTCTTCTCAATTCCACTCCCATAGGCCCATCACTTTCAGAGGGATAGACTGGCTAAGCTCTTCTAATACATAGCACAGTCTGGGAACATTTTTTTTTTTTTTAACAACAAATTACATATTACTATTCTCTGCACTCATACACCGCACACTATTTTTTTTTTAATTTCAAGGACATTTCGCCATAAAAAAATAACAAAAATATATTGAAACACATATAGACCCAAATAATCAAACTAACAAGGCAAACATTTATTAATGTGCACATCCTACACACTTGAAGTTCCACATCACTTGAATGTATTGTCATCTATCTTGTATATTATTATAAATTAGAAAACTTAATATGCCTTAATTTTTTTTCAAATTTGAGAACTTTATGGAGGGAATATTATGAAATACTAAGTGTACAACAGAGTGTTTGATTTTTATTGCCAAAATAATCTGTTCACTTGCTTCAAAACTGCCGATTTTCAGCTAAAGATCTTAAGGGAACTCAAGGTTGCTTTTTCTGTTATACTTTTTGTGGGGGGAAACCTTTATTTTTTAATCTTTTTTTTTTTTGCGGTACGCGGGCCTCTCACCGTTGTGGCCTCTCCCGTTGCGGAGCACAGGCTCCGGACGCGCAGGCTCAGCGGCCATGGCTCACGGGCCCAGCCGCTCCGCGGCACGTAGGATCTTCCTGGACCGGGGCACGAACCCGTGTCCCCTGCATAGGCAGGCGGACTCTCAACCACTGCACCACCAAGGAAGCCCGAAACCTTTATTTTTGAAGACGCCTATGGTTATTCCCCCAGTAGTTTGTCTATTTAATGGGTAATTATTTTGAAGACTGCAAGCTGACATTTGTTCATTTTTTTATTTGGAGTTTGTTTGGTGTTTCCTTTTACCACTGTTTTTGAGCCCTGACAACCTCTGATAAATCATTTCAATTTATTCGAATTTAACAAATACTTATCAAGTACCCACTATGTGCCAGGCATTATGCTTAGGGGAAGGGATACACAAACTCATAATACAGTCTCTGCCTTTGAAAAGTTTACCACAAATGTAGACAAAATTAAAATAATATTTTTAAGTTATTTTAAATTAAATAATTTAATTGAATGACTCAGTAAGGGAGGTTCAGAGTGCTGTTAGATCACTGACGAGGGAATTGTAAGTCTAACTCTGATTGATGGAATTGAGATACTCCATCAAAGAGGTGATATTTGAATTGAGTCTTTGAAGGATGAATAGGAGTCCACTGAGGGGCACCATGGTTAGGAGTATGGACTCTGGAGCTGCCTGGGTTCAAATTCCAGTTCTGCATGCTTAGAGCTCTCCTTAGCACACTGTGGTGTTTTAAAAGTGTTAACAAATAAGGAGAGAAAGAATAACCGATGTGAACCAAAGAGTGAAAAACTATGGAGTGTCCAGGAACCAACCACTAGTTCTATTGTGGGCAGAGTATACTTTATTTATTGGCTGATCCTTTCTGGACATCAGCTACGACATACCTAGAAAAATGACTCTCCACTGGCATTTTCTTTCCCGCATGATCTTTCTTTACTCTCACACATTGCTGATTGAGTGTCCTTATGTAGCTGCTCCAGGTGACTCCCCACATGAAGTAGCTGTTGCTTCCTATTCAGTTATACACCTGCCACTTAATCTCATTGTGCATCTTCACAGGCAGCTCAGTCATTTCTGGTGAAATTTTCATTTACTAATGGTCTCATGGGTATCTTTGTCATTCATTTTTACTCTTTTCTGACACTCTTGATTGCAGAATGTTGGGGTCATCCATGCTTGTGGAGAAAGAAGTGACAGATGGGGTTTGGCAGGCTCAGAGCTCTTTGCTCTTGACCTCCCTAACTCCATGTTTTATGCCATCACAGCCAGGGCTCTATGTTCTTCCTTTTATGTAGGGACTTACCTTGTTCTTTCATAGAGGGCAACATACTCTGGCCAAAGCTCAAGTCTTCATGCTCTCTACCACCTAGACTCATCCCCTTGGGTTTCAAACTCCAGGGTCAAACTACGGAGAGCTTTGAATGACAAACTGAGGAATTGAAATTTAATTCAACCAACTATGAAAAGCTGTTAAATATCTTTGTGTAAGAGAGTGATATAATAACCTCAACGACATGTAAGGTTGGAAAAACAGGAGAACGAACTAAGAAAGAAAGGTTTAAAAGACAGGACAAGAATGAATACATCATGGAAGACAGATAAGGAGGAATTTTAAGTGTGAAAGTATAGAAACCAGTACCAACACTATTCTGTGAAGATTACACCTGAGATTTTGAATCATGTGATAAAAGATTCTTCTCTGACCATCTTTTCAATAGAGTAGAAATGGAGGGTAGATTGTGAAGCGTTAAGAAGTTAGTGGGTATTGAGGAAGATCAGACAACACTTACAGGTAATTTGGGGAAGCATGGGGTGAAGATAATTAGACTTACTAGGTGATGGCTTAAAGACGTCACCGGATTCAGGGAAAGGGCTTTCTGTCTGAGAGATGTAAGCATACTTATAGGCTGAGAGGAATGTTCTAGTACAAAAGAATGATTTAACAAGGAGGTAAGAGAAGGTATAACAGAAGGGAGATGGTCCAAGAGAAGGAAGGGCTAGTTTTAGGTGTGCAGTGATGAACGTTTCTTATGCAAGGATATGTTTTGGTGACCAAAATATTAGGATATTTAGAGAAAAAGAAAAACAACGATTCAGTCTAATACCCATTCCAATGTGTGTGTGTGGTGGGGGAATTGTCCCCACGCCCACAAGCAATTCTCTGATACGAGCTGGGTATCCTACAATTTAACTCATTTCTGGCACTATCTTCTTAGAGATAGTGTCAGATCCCACAGGTTAAGGGCTCAGTCCTAAAAGACTGCCCCTTTCCCCCACCACATCCCCTACTTCAGTTTCCAATCGCAAGACCAAGTTGTCACCTGTGCTTCTGACCAAGTGACTTCAGATGGGGGGTCCAATGACCCCCTCCTTGGGTTTGATTAATTTTCTACAGCCACTCACAGAACTCAGAGGAACATTTTACTTACTAGATACAACTATTAAAGGATACAACTCAGAACAACCAGATGGAAGAGATGCATAGGGCACGTATGGGGAATGGGCACAGAGCTTCCGTGTCCTCACCAGGCACGTCACTTCCACTCTCCCCACATCTTTATGTGTTCACCAATCCAGAGGCTCTCCTGATCCTTTTGAGTTTTTATGGAAGCTTCATTACCTAGGCATGGTTGGTTAAGTCATTAGCAATTGGGAATGATTCAACCTCCAGCTCCTCTCCCCTCTCTAGAGGTCAAGGGGTGGGGTTGAAAGTTCTGTCCCTCTGTAAAAAATTAATAGACAGAAACCTCAGTTAAATAGAGTGGGGAGACCGGAAAGGGGAGCTCTCATGCCTTACAATGATAGCCCAACAGGAAGAAGAAAGACTCCTCCTCTTTCCTGATAAATCCCAGCCAATGAAAATCCATAGACTCCTTGTGTGCTACAGACCTCCCGACTTCTTTTTCCCCTCTATAAAAGAGTTCTCCCCTTGTTGTGCCGGGACTTGCACGTGGCTTGCAATGGTTGCAGACCCCAAATTGAAATCCTCAGCTTATCCCAAATAAACCCATCTTTACTGTAGAAATATCTGGCAGTCTATTTGTTTCAGGTTAAATCACATGGTTAGCTCCCCTGGCAACCAGTCCCCATCCTTAAGTGGTTTCCAAAAGTCATCTCACTGACACAGTAAAAGACACCTTTATCACTTTCATCATTTAGGAAATTCCAAGGGTTTTAGGAGCTCTGTGCCAGGAACAGGGATGAAGACTAAATATATATTTCTTATTATAAATCACAATATCACAAAGATACTTTGTCGATTTATCCACAGAGATTAGCATCTTGACTCTTCAAAATACATCTAGAATACAGGTTTAAAGGGATTTTTACTTTTTATAATCCAGCCATTCTCTAGTGCCTATTTTATGCTAGTGTCTATAATTAATATCCAAATGTCTTGATGAATGTATAGAAATTGTTTAATTCACTCTTTTGTAATCATTCAGTCCGTTTTATTCTTATAATTATGAGGGACAAGATTAACTGGAAAATACTCTCCTATCAGGATTCAGCCTGAAGAAAACAAAAACACAAACATCATAGAACTAACTAAGAAGAAGCTATTTTCAGCAACTGTGGTTACTTTTGTAGTGCAAACCAAGCTCTGGAGGGAGACAAACAGTACCGGGAATGCATTGTGTCAAACAGGGTGAGGGCAAAGCCTTCCTAGTAGGAAGAATATTCTCTCTTTAATAAAAGATAAGTAAATGGATGTTTAGCTTATGCTAATTCCTTAGAATGAGTCACTGGTGGGAACGCTGAAAAGGAGTGAAGCACCTGCTGTCTGCTTGTTCCAGGACAGGGAGTCATCCTGACAGGACCCAGTGTCATCACTGCCCAGCAAAGCTAGAGGAGCTCCAATCTGTGGGATAAGGGAAGAGACTTATCCAGTGCTGATGTGCAGACGTGGAGTTCAAGGGTGTGTGATTGTGAACAATGGAAAAGGAGAAGACTGAGGAATTGGGGAGAGGGGGCTGGAAACATCTACTGTGAACCCTCTACTTTCACAATCCTGATGACCAAAGAGCCAGCTAAGTTCAACAGGGAGTCCCAGCTTCCTCTTTGTGCAGACTGAGACTTGTCCTAACCACCTTCCATCAAAGAACTTCAGAAGCCTCTATTAAACAAATGCTTTCAAGTAAAAGAATATAGTTATTATTAGAGCAACTTTGTCAACATTAATCAAAGCGTAGGATTGTGGCTAATCTTGTAGAAATAGCCACAAGTTGTCAGAGAAGGTAACTAGTTGTCAATATGATTTTCAAATGAATAAATATTCCAGATATGCCTCAAAAAAATCCAGGGGTTACACATATGACACACTGAAGAGTATAATGGTTCACGGTGAACTGCCATGTTCAAAACTAGTTTTTCTTACCTTTGACAAAAAGTTTGCTCCACCAAAAATCTTATACCCTTTCTAATTAATGGCCATTCTTTTCTCCTAATTGCTCACCCTGACTCCTCTGTTTTTCTCATATTCTTCTTCCAATCAGAGATTCCATCTAACCCTCTTTTCAAAGTATATCCAAACTCCTACCACCACTTTTATTATTTCCTTAGTACAAGCACCAAGTGATCTCTTGCTAGATCTTCATAATATCCCCCCAACCGATCTTAGTGCACATAAAACATTAGCAAATGTTTTATGTGCACTTGAAAAGGGTGGGCACTCTCTTGTTGTTGAGTGGAGTACTTTGTAACTGCCAGTTAGGTCTAGTTAGTGATAGTGTTGTTGAAGTCTCCTATATATCTAATGGTATTCTATTTCAGGGGTCAGCAAATTATATGACCTGCAAGCTAAAAAAATAGTATTTACAGGTTGAAGCATTATTTAAACTTTTACATACACACACCCACTCACACACACACACACACAGAAATATACAATAAAGACTGAATGTGGTCTGCAAAGCCTAAAATATTTGGCTTTTTAGAGAAAGTCTGCCAACTCCTATAATCTTTCTTAATCAATTATCAAGAGAAGAATGTTGAAATTTTGAATTATAAATGAATACTTTTCATTCTCCTTTTCCCTTTCTTTCTTTTTTTCATTCATTCATTCATTCTTTCTTTCTTTGTCATCTATTTAGGTGCATACTCATTTAGGAATGCTACTGAATTAACACTTTAGGATTAAGAAATGTTCTTATTAACCATGATAATATTCCTTTCTGGAAGATTACTTTATCTGATATTAATATCTCCACTCCAGCTACACTAATACTTTTTCTATTCTTTTACTTTTATCCTATCTGTGTCTTTATATTTAAAGTGGGTTTCTTATAGACAACATATAGTTGAATCGTGCTTTTTTTATCTGATTGAAAATAATTGCCTCTTGATTGGAGTGTTTAGATCTTTTATATTTAATACAACATGATTGGGTTTAAGACTATAATTTGTTTTTTATTTGTCTCATATTTTCTTTGCTCTTTATTTTCTCTTTTCCTTGCTTTTTTGGGATTAAATAAGCACTGTATTTTTTTCACCATTATTGTCTCATTAGCTGAAACTCTTTTTTTTTTTTAATGGTTGCTCCAGGATTTACAGTGTGCATCTTTCTCTTTTCACATATTACTTTCAAATACTATTATCCTACTTAATATTTAATGTAAGAACCTAAAAATAATATAATTCAAGTTCTCTTTTATGTCATTTATGCTATTGTCATACATTATATTTTTATGTATGTTACAAACTCCACAATATATTGTATGATTTTTGTTTTAAATGATCAATTATCTTTTAAAGAAATTTTAAAATGAGAAAATTTATTTTATTATTTTCCACATATTTGCCTTTCTAGATATCTTCATTTCTTTGGTTGATATGAGCTTTCATCTGGTATAATTTCCTTCCTCCTGAAGAACTTGCCTTAATATTTCAGTAGTGCAGGTAGGTCTGTTTGTAATACATTTTCTCTGCTTTTGTTTACCTTATAATGTCTTTATTTTGCCTTCATATTTGAAAGATATTTCACTGGATATAGAATTTCAAGTGGCCCATTTTTATATTTTAGTACTTAAAAAGAATGTTCATTGTTTTCTGGCTGCAGAATAATGCTGTCATTTTTGTTATGTTCCCAATGTTCATTTTTCTCTGGCTGCTTTTATGATTATATCTTTATCACTGATTTTCAGCCATTGGCCGTAACATATCTTATTGTAGTTTTATTTATATTTATCCTGCTTGGGGTTCATTGAGTTTTCTTTGACTGTGGATTGATATTTTTCATTAAATGTTGTCCATAATTTTATTTTAAAAATGTTTACCTCTTTCTTTATTATCTTTTTTTAAGCCTCTTTCTGGCACTCTGATTTCACTCATGTTAAAACACCACATATTGTCCCAAAGGTCACTAATGTTTGGGGATTTTTTTTTTCACTTTTTCTCTCTTTGTCTCAGTTTGGCTAATTTTTATTACTATGTCTTCAAGGTAACTGATTTTATTTTCCTGCAATATCTAGTTTGCTGTTAATCTCAAAATCTTTTTTGATTTTTTAAATTTTTCCGTTCATTTGCTTTATTTTTTTATTTCTAGAAGTTCCTATTTTATCTTCCATTTCTCTCATATGTTCATGTTTTCCTTTAACTCTTCGAACATACATGTAGTAGATGATTTATTTGTCTTGCCTGCTGACTTCATTATTTCATTTCTGGTACATTACTATTGACCAATTTTTCTCCTTATTATGGATCACATAATAATCAATATAGTTTTATATACATATATATCTATTTTTTTAGTCCCTGCATGTCCCTGCTATATTATAAGCTCCACGAAGCAGAAATCTTTGTCTGTTTCATTCAGTGATGTATCCAAAGTACATAGAAAACAATCTAGCACATAGTAGTTACACAATAAATATTTGTGAATAATGAATGAATTTTCTCCATTTGTATTGCTCTTAAATTGTCTTCTATTTTCTTGATGTTTTTCTTTCTTTCCCTAACTCTGTCTTCCTTCCTCTCTTAGTAATCTCAGGGACATTTTTGTACTTGATGTCTTCTCAATGTTGGGCCTTTTTTTTCTCTTTACTTTCCATCACCCAGTCTCATATTCATGCTTCCTTATCTTAGGGAACTATTTTTTTGGTAGGAAATCTGGTGAACTTATTCTTTTTCTCTTAATTTTACAATCTTTGGGGATTTCCCCCAAGAAACACAGACATAGAAAGATAGTGAATTATTTTTTCACTATTATCAGAAACATATATGATGTTGCTCTGATAAATACTATGCAAGAAATTTATCCATAAGTGGGTCTTGCCCTCTAAATTAATAATGCATCTCACCTTTTGTGCTTGCTGTCATTTAATGCTAAAAAGGCAAGTCACCACCTTTCTATGCTTTAGTGGAAGGAAACTTTGTCTTGATGTTTATAACATTTGGGCTTTCCTACAAGTTCTGCTACTAATAAACTCTAGGATATTTAGAAAGTCATCAAGTTGTTTTCATTTCTGCTTCAACTGCAAAATAAAGGCAGTATAAAGGGGACACAGGAAACTATAAACCAATCCCTATGTTATAGCTGTCATGTATTTCTCTTTATTTCTCTTGAACACCACCAATTGAAACAGCACTGACTTAAGACCTGAGGAAGCCCTATATCCTAAAACTATTGCAGTGCTCACCTTTCCTCCTCCACTATACCACTGTGTGTAAGGTTTTGAAAATTCTGAATAACAAAGTAAGTATAATGTAGTTCAATAAAGTTTTCATGTCCTCTGCATTGTTTACTCTGAAATTTAAGTATATTTATATGTTATAGTATAAGCAATTTTCAAGAAATGTTGGTATGTACCCTACTTTGGTGGAGCCCTATGCCAAGCTTGTTTGCTTGAGAGGTTATCCAGAACACTGTGAAGTGGGCATTGCTATACCCAACTGAGATTTAGAGGGGGAAATAACTTTATCAGGGACATGCTTCTGGTGGGTGACAGAGCCTGGGTAGGGAGTCAGGCCTTTCTAATACCAAAATCCATGAATCTGTACTATCCCACTCCACTGAGGATAAAATGAGGTAGCAGGCAGCAGCATTAACTACCAACTCTATTTTGAAATGAGTATTTATGAAAGTCCACAGCATTGGATATCTTGTCACTTTTTGATGAGAGGTCATCATTGTAAATAAATCAGCATTATCAACAGTAATTACCTATGGTATTTCATCAATTCCAATAGGTACTATTTTTTTTATTATGTTAACATATGTGAAATCAAGATGTCTCTTACAATAGTGTCTTACATGTAATGAATTCTAGTAATATGTGTACGTGTGGGTGTTTGTTATGTATCAGACACTATTCTAATTGTTTTGCTTAATACTGTCATTGTTTAATATTCCCATTAACCCTACATGGTGGTGATACTATTAATCCCATTTTGCAGGTGGAGAAGGTGAGGTGTAAAAAGATTAAATAGTGGCTCAAGGTCACTAGAGCTTGTGTTCTTAACCAAAAAAGATGCACTACCACTCATCCCAGGAAAAAGGACAGACTGGGCCAAATCGTGGCTGGAAAAGAGCTGAACTCATAAAGGTTATCAAAGGTTGACTGCATTATGTGGGCATCACTTCCTTCCCTTGTTCTCACACCTTCCTTGCAAACTTCCTCCTAGCACTGTTTTTCCATCTTGGATGTTGGCTCGATTTCTGCAGTGTCAAACACTATGTGAAATAGGAAAAGAGTAGGGACAGGTGTGAGAAGAATGTAGTCCTGGAAAAGTTCTGTGTTTTGCTCCCTGAAGGCAACTTGGCAACTCACCAGTTGACTTGTGGGACATGCTCAGGTCTGACTTCTCTATAAAATAAATAAATAATAAGGACCTACTGTATAGCACAGGGAACTCTACTCAATACTCTGTAATGGCCTATATGAGAAAAGAATCTAAAAAGAGTGGATATATGTATATGTATAACTCAATCACTTTGCTGTACAGCAGAAAGTAACACAGCATTGTAAATCAACTACACTCCAGTAAAAATTTAAAAAATAAAATAAAATTCTTTTCTCTCCCGTGTTTCTCAGTCCTGAATTCAGTGGAAATTTTGTTTTCCATTTTGCACTAAAACCAGGGAAGGAGAACTGAATAAGAGGAGGAGAGAACTGTGCCAATCATCCAACTATACCTTCCAAACTCTGGTTAAAGTGAACATTAAAAAAAAAAAAAAGCCTACACAGATGTAGTTCATATGATAAATCACTTTTTAATCAGTGATAATTTCACATTAAGTGCTGAATAAATGCCCTTTGTTTCATACTTAAACTGTCAGTGACTAACACAGGGAGGGCAGACTAGTGACTGTCATTAGAACAGAGAAAAATCAATACCATTTTTAATTAAAGGCAGGCAGAGCCAAGCTTTGAGACAAGCAAATCTCCTTGTTAGTTCATCTCCCCTTTCAACTCTTTCAGAAGTTCAGTTCAAAAGTTAAGAGACAGCCAATTGCAGGGATGGAGTGACCCAAATGCTTTGGCAGGGTGGGAATGGGGGGCGTGAGGCTGGGGGGAGGCAAGAAAATAAAGAAAACAGAGGGAAACACTGGGAAATGTATGCGTTTCCCTCAGCCAGTCCCTAAGGGACAATCTTAAGGTGTGATAAAAAGGCGGATACTGACGTACACTACCAAGATGATCTTTTTACTTGCAGACTAAAAGAGAAATAAAGGAGAGCCAGACAATTCTTGTCAGTCATACTTTATCATGGTTTAGAAGCCAGCCCATGACATTTTAAAAATGATCCCTTTTGTATTACACTTTAAACTTTGGATATTCTCCCTTTGTAGAACAGGAGTCTAGCAAGACAGAACCTTCAGTCTTGTATAATCCAAGATAGAAGTGACACTCCATCCCTTTTGCTGTATTCTGCGTGTTAGAAGCAAGTGACCAGGCTAGCCCACACTCAAGAGGGGATTACACAAGGTCGTGAAGAAAAGGAGGGGTCAATGAGGACCCTTCCCGAAAGCTGCCTACCACAGACCCTGATACAAGATGATTGTAATCTATTTGGAGAAAGAATACACATAAATTGGAGCAATATGAGAAAAAGAAAAGGTAACATTTAATCAAATCCCCAAATATGATACAGTCAATGCGTTCTAGGGATGGTCAGGAAAGATAGAAATGACATGGAAAGAATTTAATTCATGAAGGCTGATGGCACTTCGCTAAAAGTACAATGACATCCAGAATCATGTTACCCATTCCCTTCTGGATATGTCAGAATTATTCTATAAAGGACCCTCAGGAGCCTCTCCCTAGTTTCCAGAGTTTTGTTGGCTGCATACCCACTTTCTGGTTATTGCTATTTTATTCTTAGCATGAGAACTCCAGCTTGGTGTTTTTGCAATCAAGTGCTTTTACCAATGAGGGTCTCTATGATTTTAAGTAATAAAACAAATCATCTCAAACTGGATAAAAAAGAATCCAGTGGCAATGCACATAATTCAAAAGTCCAGAGGTAAGTTAAACCTCCGGTTCGGTGTGATCAAGTAACCAGCTCTTGTTTCTGGAATTTTCTGAGTTCTGCCCTCCTTACTGTGTTGGTTTCGTGTTTCGACAGCTTCATCCGGGGTCAAGATGGCTGTTGACAGCAGCCAGAGCAACATAGGTCCTCATTCACATCCAGAAATCCTTGTATTCCCTTCATCCTAACTCAATGTATTGTTTTCACATTTGCCACTAATTTCTGCCCGAATTCTAATGTTTCTGGGAAACCCAACAAAAATCGGCCCTATTTATGGGTTAAATTAACACCTTCATACAGGACAAAATCCATTATGATAACAATAAATCAATGGCGAGTTTTCTAATTGTTGCTGTTAAACCCCTTTTAAAAAGATGGTTACGAATTTCAGGTTTCCTAACTTTAGATCAAGGCAAGGGAGTCCTTGCCCCCATCTAGCCCTCCACAGCCCAACGCTTCCCCGCCCCCATTCTGGAGGCGCTTTCTTGGAAATTTCCAAGGTTTAACTCTCCTGTCTGGGACCAGGCAGGGTGCCCAGAGCCCAGGCAGGGACCCACGTGTTTCTTCTCTCTCTGGGGCTCTCTTTGATGCTCCGCCCGTGAAACTGGGCAGCCAGGATGGCGACAACATGCTGAGTGCAGTGACCCTCACTCACATAGGACAGAAGGAGGAGATAAGGGCTCTCCTCCCTGCTAAAGGACAAAGCGTCCTGTGCACCCTCTGCCTCCGGCAGTCGGGATAGTCACCCACCTCTTTACAAGCTCCGTGCCACATGCCAGGCAGTCCTGGGGTGGTCGCTGCCCAGCCAGTCCAACAGGCTCTCCCAACGGCGTGCCTTCCCGAGGTGATCTTTAAGAGAAACAGAAAACATTCCTCGTGGGCACTGGATCTCTCTTCTCGCAGCGCCCATGGGGTGCAGCAAAGAAGGAGGGCTGTGGTCAACACTGAGGGACCACATTCTAGGAAGGTAGAAATGACAGCCAAAGGTTCAAGGGCAGTCGTGATTAGATCTGTTTATGTGTAAAATTCTGACTGGTAAATTTCACATGACCAGAAAATAAAATGTTATTCACGTTTTCCTGCCCACTCTTATGTCCTGTGACTGCAGTCATCCTCAGAGAAGCATGGTAACAAGCTTTGAGAGTCACTGTTAACCGGCATTCATGGGTGACTCCATGGATGATGTGAAGAGCATTGAATAAATGATATTAGGGAACTGCAGAAGCAAAAATGATCTATATAGTTTCAATACAAACAGGTTCTGAAGAACCATGGCACTATGAGTAATAACAGCATTGCTACATTTTAGATATGAAATTAGCTTGGAATGGAGCATTTGACGATAAAAAACACAAAGTGATGGTTTCTGGGCTTGAACAGGAATTAATGATACCTGTACACTAAGGAGAATCTCCATGAGCCCTGACTGAACAGTAAGCAAATATGTAAGTGCCTCTTCCCTACCCATTATTCTAAATCTTCATTGATAAACCACTATATCTCACATGGGCTCATGAATTTTCTAATCAAATTGTTTATATAGTCAGGAGCCCCATAAAAATATTTGTCCCAGGTTCTGCACACTCTAGGGACACCCTGTATATCAGATTGCTCACTCTGGAATGACTAGTTAAATACCATGGAATATAATGTAATATATAGTATAATATAATATAACATAATATAATATAAATTGTAGAATTTCTGAAGCCTTATCACCCAAGTTATTATGTAGCTTACTATATAAATACAGTAAAAAATATATATATATATTCTTTATAAAAAATATATATATATCTGTATATATATTCATGAGATAATTTGTCCTATGAGAAACAAATTTGTCCCAATATGGTTTACGCAGGGCCCAACCACAGAATTCTTAATGGTATTTGATAGATATTTGATAGATCCGCAAATTCTAATTCCCAGTGACTATACAATCATCAAAACTTCTTGGTGGCCTCCGTTGTCTTCCCTCAATACCAGCTTCAACTGCCCCTTCTCACTCTCTTCAAGTCACAATATTCCCTCTTTCTTATGTTATCCCTTCCCCATACCTCTATGCCATACTTTTCCTGAGCTCCCATTTTCCTACCTTATTCAAATCCTATACTCTTCCAGGGCCCGGCTCAAGTTCATCCATTTTCTGTAAAACCTTGAATTGAGAAGTTGCAGTACCCCTGAAGAGTCTAGAAATGGTGATACTGGTTCTACCAGTTCTTGGCAGATGAACCACAAAAGTGTGGCAATTCCTGTTTTGTCTTAGGATTTTCTTTAACTGTGTATGTTCTGTTCTCTTTTGTATTGCTCTTAGCAACTGCACAAAGTTGATTGTCAGTACGTTTCTATTGATCTGTAGATGAATGGATTGCCTGGAATTCCAGACGGGCCTTTGACCCAAGAGGTGATTGGATCAACTACAATTATCTTCAGAGTGGAGTGAAGGGCTGGGGGATAAAGTGTTATATGTGTGTGTGAGAGTGAGAAGGGGGAGAGAGAGAAACACATGTGACCGCTGGATAATACTATATGCCATTTATTGGTTTGTGTGAAGGGTATTCCATTAATAGTTACACAGTGAAATATGACCTAAAAACAAACACACAAACCAAAAAACCCTCATCAGTGGATTTTTTTACAACCTTTCTTTTGCAATTAGAGAGTAAAACAACAAAGTAATTCCAGCTGATGTCAGTGGTAACTAGTCCCTAATTTTTTTAATCTTAAGGTTAATTTCCATAAGTTCAATTTGGAAATACTCTAGGGGTTTGATTTTCTGATGAGCACCGACTTTCCTGGGAAAGGGATTTATTGTAGAGTCTCTGGATTATTTCTCACTTGACTGAAAGTTCTTTGAGAGCACAGCCACATTATCTTACCTGTTTGTAAGTCTTTTTAAAATAGACTTTATTTTTTAAAACTGTTTTAGGTTTACAGAAAAGTTGAGAAGATAGTACAGAGCTTTCCTATATACCCAAGCACCGAGTTTCCCCTATTATTAATATCTTACATTAGGATGGTTCATTTGTGACAAATAATGGACCTATATTCATACATTATTAATAACTACAGCCTGCAAACTAAAAATTGGCACTTGCCATCTGCCTCTGCAAGGATTAAGTCACTAGCAACTGACCTTCAGCACAACCTGAAAGGAGTTCAGGGTGGAGATCAGGACGGAGGCACTCTGTGCTCTGGGAAAAACTGGCAGAACAGACCTTTAGATAGATATTTTCAGGAGAAGATTTTATGAGCCCAAATTCTTGCATCTTCTCATATCTAGAAAAGCACCAAAGTCATTAACAGAGACATCTGCCCCTCATGATTAGCAGGAACCTTCACGAGACTAGCAACAGCCTTCTGCCAAAATGTGTGCTGGATTGCATATATCCCGCTTCTCCCAAATCACATATATGTTGACCCACCTCCGCCAACCTCTAGGGAGCAGTTCCTCAGAGCTCTCTGAGATGCTGTCTCCCAGGCTACAGTCCTCATTTTGCCCCAAATAAAACTTAACTCACAGCTCTCATGTCGTGCATTTTTTTTCAGTTGATAAGTCTATACCTTATTAGATTTCCTTAAATTTACCTAATGTCTTTTTTCTCTTCCAGGATCCCACCCAGGACACCATGCTTCATTTGGTCATCATGGTTCTTTAAGCTGTGACAGTTTCTCAGACTGCCTTTGTTTCCATTGACCATGACAGTTTCGAGAAGCTGTGGTCAGGAATTTTGTAGGCTGCCCATCTATTGGAATTTACCTGTTTCTCTCATGAAGAGTCTGGGGCTGTGGTTTTTAGGAGAATGATCCCAGAGTTAACGTGCCATTTTCATCACAATACATCAAGGATACATACTGTCAACATGACATCACTGTCAATGTTGACCTAGATCAACTGGCTGAGGAAGTGTTTGTCAGATTTTTCCACAGCGAAATAGGTCTTTTTTCCCACTTTCCTACTCTCCTCTTTGGAAGGAAGTCACTTTAAGACCCACACTTCCCAGGTGGAGTTTATTCTCTACTTCCCTGAGGATGGAGTTTCTGCATAAATTATTTGGAATTCTGCTACACAGGATATGTGTCTCTCCTCCCCCATTTATTAATTAATATCAGTATGGACTTGTGGATATCTAGATATTTATTTTATACCTTAGGTTATAATCCTAGAGTATTTTATTTTGTTGCCCAAAGTGTTCCAGCTTTGACCATTGGGAGCTCTTTCACTTGGCTCCTGTATCCTTTTTTACCAAAAGGAAAAAGCCCCCGTTATTTTCTTGTTGTTATTGTTGTTTTGTTTTGTTTTGTTGTGAGCATTTCCTTAATTTCTGGTACATGTCATTCACTTTTGCCCACCTCCAACTCCTAGTACCTCAATTAACTACTTGTTAAATAAATATAATATATATTGAATTATGGTGCAGCTTACTTTGCTGTCATAGTTATCTGAGGTTTAATTCATAATACAAAACCAAGAATGTCTCCAGCTGTAGCTTCTCTCTTGTCAAGATACACATGCCACCTATTTTTTGGCCAAATATGTTTACATTCCCCTTGCTGAACATTTCTCCTCCATTCCAGTTATTGGCAAGAAATCTAGAGACATTACAGCAACATTTTCGTGTTTTTACTTAAATAATTCTAAGGGCCTTCTGAAATGTCAAGAGTGTCAAAGCAAAACTCTCAAAGCTCAAATGACTCAAGGGCCAAGTTAGAGGTAGGGATACTGATTTCACTCTTCTCACTTTAGGCCTTGCTGCCCCATCTCCCATGACCAACATAAAACAGGACATCGACCTGGGAGATGGAAAATCAAAGCAAAGGGCCCAGCACCAGTGTGGGTAGATGTACGAAATTTATGTCTTGGATCAACACAAGTCATCACTGCCTTCTCCTCCCATTTCTCCTCCGCTCCCCCCCGCCTTGTCTTGCTTCACACAATGAATTTCCAGGGAGGTTTTTTGCCTTTTGAGCTCCTCGCTGATCTAATGCAATTGTCCACTGGCAGAAGCGCTGCGAGGTGCAGAATAAAGTAATGAAGCTAATTTGATTTGCACTCTACCCCACACCCTTAAGATCTGCATGTCTTTATTGTATTAGATTCCTAATGAGATTCTCAGTCTGCACTCCAGCAAGGGCCCCGGAGCACAGTGGCTGTGTGACGGGTTCCTCTCAGGAGATTTTTTTCCCCATTTACATCCCATCTTTAATGGATATGGACCTGCCTGCCCTTGAGTCAGAAGGTGACCATATTTCCCTTGCTGAGCTCTCCTGGGCAGGAAGTGGGCAAGTGGCCACTGCTACAGAGAAGAGTGGGTTTTACCTTTTCAATGCCGGGAGGGAAATCATGGTAAAAGGTTAGTACTGGGCTGAACAGCTCATGGCAAGAGCTCCAAGGAAATTTTCAGTCTCAAATCATGTTTCAGAAAGAGATTTGCTCCCGTGTGGGAAGGTCTCGCTCTTCTATGTTACCACCAGCGCTATAAACAGTGACCAACAAAAACAGCATCTCAAAGGGTCTTCCCCAGGGAACCAAATTCCCTGGACCATTCCAGTTGCCCTTGAGGTGGGTCTATTGATACCAGATGATGTCCTGGCCAAAGTCTGGCTGGCGAGGGACCATTTGAGTGAGACATAAACATGAAGTTTATTCAGGAGAACCCTGTGCCTCCTTCTCCACCAGCCATGATGAGCTTTAAACCATTTCATAAATGTCTATTTCTCTAGCCTCTTTTTGTATACACCAGGATTTTTGCAGTGTCATTGACATTACTCTTTTCCTATTCTCCAGATCCAAAACATTTGATTTACCTGTCCCAAATTATAACCTAAGCCAAGAATATAGTGTGATGTAATTTTGCTTTTTTTTTTTTAGTCCAAAGGCTGCATTTGAACTGGCTGGCAACCTTGCTGGAAACTCTGATTTAATTAATAGAGCACACTCAATGATACAGTTTAGTGAATTATTTTAAGAGCCAGGCCTGGGGGACAAAGACTGGTAATTTGTAATATACAAGTTTATTGTTCCAACATAAAAGGGTTTTTGACAGTTTCAGAAAAGTGAGGGAACAAAAAGACACTGCGGTCCTACCCAAAGAATCATTTTATAAAAGCAAACATTGTTCAGTTTGTTTTAGGCCTCTCTCAGATCCCTGATATCACGGGAGGAAAGAAAAAGCAAGGTGATTGGCCTCATGACGACTTTTCTTGGGGGAAAAAGGTAGTTATACCTAATCTAAGGTCTTTAAGAGGAATCTATCAGCTTTGGTTTAGCTCTCAGTGGACAGGTGTCTGTATCATAGAAGCACCATACATAATTCACCACCAGAGAGCCCCAGAACTTAGCGAGAAGGCTAAATTACCTGTCACGTCCAGAAAAGGTGTTCCCTTCAGGTCAAGGTTGAAAGCTCTGGTAAACCCGCATGAGGAAAAGCACATCAGTCCGTACTTTAATGTCAGCACCATTTCTCAGCTGTTGGAAATGCAGGCTGGCTATTTACGCCTGAAATCTGCCTACCTCGTTTGCAGGGCCAATTAACATCTTATTCTGAAATCAGATCGGAAAGAAGGAAGTGAGGTTGCTTATTTTAATGATCAGAAACCACTTTATGTCACATCACTGGATGCTGGAGAACCGTATTCTTTTCACAGAGCGGGTGGGTGAGGGCATCCTGTCGGACGTGTGAGCCTTTACAGCTTACACTGAATACAAAAACATCTCATCATTACCCGCGGATAGAACACCGAGCCTAGTCCCAGGTAGACTCTGACTTCCGAACACAGTTCACGAAAGGCAGGTGCCATCTGGCTGTCATTAGTGGCTGATTGTGCCTCTCTCCTTGAATGACTAGTGAATTGACTCCTTGATTGGCAGGTGATGTGGAGCCGGATGGAGCCTGTATCAGGGAAGACAGGAGAGCTTGTGTTTCACCTCTGTAGTCGGGTGGGGGGAACCTGTTGGAGGTATCACACGTGGATTTCACTTCAGATTTATCACCTGTATTTCAGGAACTTTGTTTTTGTGACAATATAATACAAACAAAAAAGTAAATGAAACAGACCTATCAGACAAACTGGGGGCAGGGGGGAGGATGCTTATTTCCTTTAAGAAATATTTTCTAGGTTTAATTCTGAGGGCGGCGAGAGGAGACTAGTTGTATAGTATTTTTAACTTTTCTGTTGCTTTAAAATTTCTTTATAAAATGAGGCAAATTTGTAGTTTCAATTAAAGAATTGAGTTTTTAAAGTTCATTTCTAATAAGATAAAAATGGTGAATGCTCAAGATTTCTGAGATTTTTTTATATAGAAGAATGTTTTGTTATATTCAAACACCTTAATCAAATTAATAAAAATTGAAATTAAGCATCAACTCGGCAATACCTGAGAAATGTATTTGGTGATACAAAGGTATTGTGTTTGGTAATGCAGGAAGGAGAAAAATCACAGTCACAAAACTTTCTAAAAGCAAGAAGCAAAATGCAAGGCAACTGAATGTTAGAATTATCAGATGTTACTTGATAAATATTTGATTGCTTAATTAACTGAGAACTATTTGCCCCAACTTGGAAGAACCTTTGGTGATTAAATTCAGATGATCTCTTAGCAGAGAAAACTTTCTCAGTAAAAGATAGTGCTTTCAAATTGTGTGGGTGGAAAAAAGTGTCATTTTAATTTGGTAAGCTCAGGAGAGGCAGAAATTAAAATCATTAATTAATTCAACAAAGAGTATTTCCCATGTTTTTCAGATTAATACTGAAAATGTTGACACAGATTAATACTCTCTTCAGAATATTATTTTGCGATGATATACATAAAATTAATGATTTTAAAAACTAGTTTTATAAACATACCTAATTTATAAAAGTGAATTAAATATAGAAAGCTCTTGTTAACTACTGATTTGGAAGTAAAAGCTCGTTTTTCTCATTTACATATACCATTTGTGTGAATGTACACTTTATACATAGTTACACAGTAAAGATTTTGTTTATATGCCTATTCCAAGCTCTCGCTACAGTTTTACTTCTAAATAATCCTATACCTAAGCAAATGAAAATGGTTTTAATGAAAAACTGTCTGAAATCAAACATCCCTTCTATATATATATATATATATATATATATATATCGCATATAGAAGCTGCAAATTCCTAGGTGACCTCACAATATAGTCACTGCTGGGTATTTGCAACCCTTTGATGCTGTTAATACAGGATATTTGCATAACAGGGATTATTACACAGGGAACATCTCCGGAAGCAGGATATGAAAGGAGAAGAAGAAGCTTCCACTGCTATCATTTCAAGGCTGATTTCTCACTTTCAGGTTAAATGTTTGGAAAAGCTGACTTCATGCTTCTTGTTGAGATTTCTGGGGGGTTGGGGGGAAGTATGTGGGAGCTTAGACCTGTGTTCTGTTTTGCAAGGGTGCCTGCCACTCCTTTGTTTGGGAAAATGATTTGAATGGGTCCCATGACTTAAAATACCATCTATGTATACTGACCACATCCACATTTATATCTCCTCCTTGGATATCTCCCCTGAACTCCAAACTCATATATCAAACTATTTACCAGACATCTCTTGGAAGTCTACATTTCAAATGCAACAAATTCAAGAACAAACTCATGTTTTGAACTCATAATTTTCTCTTCCAAACCTGTTCTTCCTACTGACTTCCCCACTATAGTTAACAGCAAATCCATCAATAGTTAACACATAATATATAACATATAATGTATAGTTAACATCAATCCAACCTTGAGTCGTCCTTGATGTCTCTCTTTTTCTCACACTCTACATCCCTTGTGTGATGAAATTCTGTTACCTTTAATTCCAGATGTATCTTGAATCCAATCACTCTTCATCAACTCTACCACTACCACCTCAGTCCAAAGCCACCCTGTCTCTTCATGGATTGTACTCACCTCCTGATTGGTTTCCCTCTTTTGTTCTACCCACCCATCCCCACCCAAACCATACATTCTATTCTCACAAGCAGCCAGACTGATCTCTTTTTTGTTACTGAGTCCCAAGCTCATACTGCTCACTGCACGACGGGCCAATAAATCAAGAGACGAGTTGTTGAGGAACTCAACAGGAATAATGACTTTATTCAGAAAACCAGCAGACTGAGAAGAAGGTGGACTAGTGTCCCAAAGAATCATCCTCCCCTTGTTAGAATTCAGGCTTCTTTTATACTAAAAGGGGAGGGGCTGTGGTTAGCTGTGGCAAACTTCTTGGTGTCAGAATCCTTTGTTCTCGCAGCTGTCCATGTAGGTCTGGTCATGATGTTCTTGTAAACCTTGTAAACAAGACATACTATTCTCTGTTCTGCAACTTTTTATCTCTATATGAATGGAAACTGTTGTACCTTTACAGGTCAGAGCCTTGAGAATGGGCTCTCGTGTATATTTTAGGCTAAAGGCAACATACTATTTTTTTAAATATTTTTGTCTTTATTGAATTTGTTACAATATTGCTTCTGTTTATTTATGTTTTGGTTTTTTGGCCAGGAGGCACGTGGGATCTTAGCTCCCAACCAGAGATCAAACCTTCACCCCCTGCATTGGAAGGTGAAGTCTTAACCGCTGGACCACCGGGAGGCAACATTCTTAACTTGTAGCAAAAACAATAGAATATAAAGGTTAAATAAAGTAAAAGAAATAGAGCCAACGTGGAGTCAGATTTGTTCTTCCCTATTACAGATTTCAGTGTCAGTTAAGATCATAGTGCCCCTCTACTCGAAAACCTCCGATAGCACTCCTCATGCAGAGTAAAGCCAAATCTTTACATTCGTCTAGAATCCTCACTAGCTCTCCCTTACCCCTCTGACCTCATCTCCCACAGCTCTCCCTCCCAGCCCTTCAAGCCAGCCATCCCGTCTCTCCTTGAATTGCACCAAGCACAACTCTTTCTTGGGACCTTGGGGCACTTCATTGGTGTTCTCCCACATAGCCACACGGTCATCCTCTCATCTCCTCCAAGGCTCTGTTCAAATGTTACCCTCTCAGAGACAGCCTCTTCTTGCTTTCTCTTCTCTGCTTCACTTTTCTCTAAAGCACTCACCATGATCCAATATAAGTTATTTTGCTTACTGTCCTTCCCCACTAGGATACAAGCTCCAGGAATGAAGGTGTTTTGTCTATTCACTGCTCCGCCTTCAGAACCTACCAGTGCCTGCAATACGGTAGCACTCAGTAAATCATCGTTGAATGAATAAATCCGTTTTCTTAAGCAAGTGTAAAGCTGAGACCTGATGACTTCTGTGGTGTATATTCCTCTGAATAATATTTTGAACATTTCTTTTTTAATGCACATAAAGTCAGATCTCTTCTTTACGGTGTGCAGTTTTATGCATTTGGCAAACGCATACAGTCATGTAACCCCTACCTCAATCAAAATACAGAACAATTCTACCATCCCTCAAAAAAATCCCTCATGCTTTCTCTTTCTAGTCAAATCCTTTCCTCATCTTTAACCCCTGGCAACCACTGATCTGCTCTTCGTTCTACTGTTTTGCCTTTTCCAGAATGTCATATAAATGCAACTGCACTGCAGGTAGCCTTTTTGGTCTGGCTTTTTTTCAGTTAGCATAATGTATTTGAGCTTCATCCATGTCATTGTGTATATTATTAGTTTGTTCCGTTTTATTGTGAATAGTATTCTATTATGTGAATAAACCAGTTTGAATTTTATGTATTTTCATGAGACCATGAATAAAGAGAATATGCTGTTAAATCCTGTATCACAAAACCAGGTCTCTGGGAGAAGACACATACTTTTGAAGGATTATGGAACTAAATTTAGTTGTTTGTTTTCAAACTAAGTATGGAAAAAGAGCTGAAGAAAATACACCAAAAGTATTAATAGTGATTGTCTTTGATAAATATCTTCTTTTTTCTATTTTTATTTGTCTAGTTTTTTTAATAAAAGGTACATATTTTTACAACAGAAATTTTGGAAAAGATGATGCATTTATATAGATATTAAAATATCTAGTGGTTATGATTTGTAGAAATGAAAACATACTTTGTTTCCTTTTAAGCGGTATCAAATAATCTCAGTCAGCTATACTTTTAATGAGGAATGAGAAAAAATTGGGTTCAGCAAAAAGTTAACTTAACCTAAAGGAGGAAAATGGATGTTAATTTTAAGATTATAATTTACGACTTTTTCAGTAACGATTTTATACCTTGCAATCAAGAAGCCTGCTGCTTCTTTAAGAAGGGAGGGTCTCCAAACAGTTTATGAAGTAATAGATCATATATAAATAGGTTGTTTGCTCTCGGTACAGATGCCATCATTACTAACTAGTTTCAGGATCTTTGAGAGCTAAATAATTCTGTAATGCATCATTGAACATTTAGTTGCTTCATAGCAGATGGTTTCAGGGGTCCATCTGCTCACAGCAATGTTTTCAACAAGCCCCCTTCACCTTCACCAAAAGGTTCGGAAGCATTAGAATATTCATTCTCCACTACAGGTGCATTTCCTTGGCTCCCCTGTATTAAAGAGAGGAGCCACTGTCTCTTTATTTTCCCCCACCCCGGAAAGGAGATGCTGGTCCGTGTAAGTGTCAGAAGGCTTACCGTGAGTGTCAGGGAAAAAAGTGAAAGAGTATATTGATTTAAAGAATTTGTAAACTCACCTAAGTTATCGTGTGTGTGTGTGTGTGTGTGTGTGTGTGTGTGTGTGAAGTGATTGCTTTCCTGAACTGTGTTAAAAATGGATATTAAGCAGTCAACTTTGTTCCATTATTTCTGCCCCTTAATAAGTTCGGGAGAAGAATCAGCTTCTTTAGAGTTTTCTGGGGTGAAAAGTGCCTTCTTTCTGCCTTTGAGGCCATGGGGGAGTCCCTCAGGCAAGGTCAGGGTGAACCCAGGAAACACATGAAGGAACTACAGCTAAAACCATCTGGATTAGAGCAAACCGAATATAATACCAGAATGCTGAGGAGATCTGGGGATATGGGTTATGGGGACGCAGCTAGTTTTATTCCAGAAATCCCAAATGCCCCATTACCTATGTGATCACTGAAATTTGCAGTCAGACTGCTTGAGAAACAGAATGGTGGCATGTGATGAATAAGACGTGTGTTGTAGCTGCTCCCTAAATATGTAGACTTTTCTTTTCCAAATTGGAAAATAATAAGGAAAGACAAAGTTGGTGATGAGGAAACACAGAACATTAAGTAGAGGACTCTTAAAAGACCACCAGAAACTAACAGTCAACTTATGCCAATTGGGTCAATGGACACCCCCCGACCCAAATACAGAGAACACATGGATTCAACACCGTGAACTGCATAAATATTGAATCACTAGAGAGATGTCACTTTATCACCCATTTGTCAGCAAAGGGGAGAGTGAAGAGCTTGTTATTTCAGAGGACTGTGTAAATGCAGAGAAGCATTCAGAGACGAGAGTACTCTGTGTTGTCTGTTCAAGTGGTTGTATTTTAATGTCTCTTTCTAAAAGGGACAAATGGATTCAGCTTAGGGTATTAGAGAAAATTGCTGAAGCTCTCCAAGTCATATTTCAGAGGGCTGTTTGAAGGCAATTTAATTATCTATCTTCTTTTTTCAAGAATACAAAAATATTAGAAAAGAATAAGAATCTTTGGCTTACTGAAAATGAATGGTACTTGGTCTGTGCAATTGTCATTGGTGGAGGTTCTAGCCTTCTATTCGTCCATGTATTGTTAACATTTATTAAGTACCTATTAGGTGCCCATAATTAGACAAGGTTTACAGTAGAGAGTCTATTTTCAACCCTTTGGATCGTCCTAGTTTCTAAGCTGAAGCTCCTTTGTTAAATGCTTTGTGTCAAAGGTGAAGTATTTATTACCAGCCCCAAGTCCAGAGGAGTGGATTGCATTAGAAACCAGAGTGCGAGCACACGGCTGATGTCAACATCCATGTCATCATGATTATCCTGTCAAGAATAGCCAACAAAATTGGCTTTACCATCACTCCTACTTTTGCCGTGAAAGCAGAAATACTATAGACATGCTTTCTGTGTTGGTGAGAACTTTAGAATTCAGTTAATTTAATCCAATCTTTTTCAGGCATTCATTGAATACTGAAGCATGGGCAGCTCTATTAGCTTTATAAGGAACTCAGATGAAGAGAAGGACCTGTTCCATGCCCTCTAGTGGTTTATAATCTGATTGGGGAAAGAAGGTAGACCTCCCTGAAACTGGAAGAAACAATTGTAGAAAACATTAAGGACTGAGGGCATTCTAGCCAGGGAAAAGAACAAGAGTGGGGTAAATCAGAGAAGCATCCCTTTCTCATGCGGTCATGGACCCTGTCAAACATTTGACATCTCTAGAGAAGAAAGGGGGCGACAAAGAGGCTTGGGTTCACCTTAAGGAATTTTGGATTGATTTTTATAAAATATGGAAGGAGTTGTTGATCTGTGCGTTTGAACAAAGGCACAGCCCTAAGTGAATATACAAAGATAGGAATAAATGGAGTGAAATCAGTGAATACTTGGGGGTGGGGAGAGGGATTTCGCTGAGGCTAAAGGGCCATGTTTTAAAGTATTGAGAAAGAAGAGTGGCTTGATATATTGGAAACTGAGGGTGGTCGTCCTTATAACAAACCAAACATGGCACAGCTGAACACAGCACAACAGCTTGGTACAATCAAGACTGCCTGAGACTCAGATCTGTCCAGGTAGCAGCCAGAGCACCAGAGGCCCTGGTTATAATGAGTGTTTATTACATAGTTTTATAGCTTAAATAAAGAGCACCGACCAGTAAGGATCTGACATTACACTTCAGAAAACAGACTTGGTTTTAAAATATATAAACATTACTTCAAGCTTGGAAGGAGGGAAATTACCTATCAGAAAGCATTTTTAAGAAAAGGACCATCAAAATGAGCAGCGGGTTCTCAGAGCCAGGAGGACTTTTTATTTTTCAAATCAGAGAATAAATATCCCAGCAAATGAATTTAATTCATTCAAAAGGTCTGAAGGCAGTCAAACCAGTGATATGATTAGAAGAGGCATTAATTCCTAAGTGTGGGCTTAGATTATGTCCAGACTTTCATCCAGTGACTTTAAGGGATGTTAGGAAATAGTGTGATTGCAAAAAACTACATTTTAATTAATTTTTCGATTGGTCTTTCAGCCTCCATGGCCTCCCCTTAGTTCCCTGCCCTCCACGTCTTTCCAGAAACCCTAATGCCACCCAGCAAGCACACTTGTATTTTCTCTTTATTCTCCTGTGCAATAAAGGATTATATCTTGAATCATCTCTAATAAAATAGTCAGTCCTGTACTATTGTTAGCATACAGTTTATTTGCATAGTACTTAAAAGATACAGCAAAAATGACTTTTTCTTAAGTACTCTGAAATTAATATGTTTTCCTTATAACATTTGTGTAAAACGACCCAGACATATGTATCTTCGGGTCAAAGAGAAAAACAAACATGAAAGGCGTCATTACATTTTTGTTTCTCTAACCCTTTTCATTTTAAGTAGACACAGAAACCATCTCATTAAAGGCCATTGTCTAGAAATCTTAGTGGAAGGCAAGTGTATTCATTTCCTAAGGCTGCTATAACAAAGAACCCACAAACTGGGTGGCTTGAACATCAGAAATTTATTATCTCACAGTTCCGGAAGCTAAAAGTTTGAGATCAAGATGTAAGCAGGGTTGGTTCCTTCTGTGGGCTTTTGAAGAGGACTCTGTCCATGCCTCTCCCTCAGCTTCTGGTGGCAATCTTTGGCGTTTCCTTAGCTTGTAGAGGCATCATCCTGATCTCTGCCCTTCATCTTCACGTGGCATTCTCCTACATGTGTTTGTCTCTCTGTTCAAATTTCCCCCTTTTTAAGGATACAAGTCATATGGGATTAGGGCCCACCCTAATGACCTCATCTTTTATTTAGGATAGTATTATATAAGTTTATTGTAGAATTAACTCCAAATTCGCCTAAACCATTTTAAATGTTTTTTCTTGTAATTCTATAGTATTTTAGGATACCATATATATATATATATATATATAAGTTTTTGCTACATTTTTATTGAAGTATAGTTGTTTTACAATGTTGTGTTAGTTTTAAGTATACAGCAAAGTGATTCAGATGTCTGTGCACATATACACACACACACACACATATACATAATCTTCTTTTTTAGATTCTTTTCCATTATAGGTTATTCCAAGATATTGAATATAGTGCCTTGTGCTATACGGTAGGTCCTTGTTGTTTGTCTATTTTATATACAGTAGTGTGTATCTGTTGATCCCAAACTCCTAATTTATCCCTCCCTGCCCCACCCCTTTTCCCTTTGGTAACCATAAGTTTGTTTTCTATGTCATCTTAACTTGACTACATCTGCAATGACCCAATTTCCAAATGAGATCACATTGACAGATACTGAGGATTTCGACTTCAACATATTTGGCGGGGGCGGGGGGACACAATTCAACCCATAAGAACAAGTTCTGTCTGTCTTACTGCTGCTCTGAACATGGATCACTATATATCCATATGCAAAGGGAAAGGCAGGTACATAGTCACATCTGGTGGGACTTCCAGTGCCTGATTCAACAACAAATAGAACGTACATGTGTTGCTAAACTGGAAAGCAGCCTCCAAAAAAACCTTTAAGGAGAGATATAATTGACCACAAAGCAGGTTAATATTAGTGGTTCAGTAAAAACAAACAGACAAAAGTACTCTTAGGGACTTTTTGGATGTCTGCATAGAGTCTACCTGATCTCATGACTATTTACATCTACAATTATGGTCTAGCACAAAGGTTATTTTTTAAAAGTCTCTATGTCTTAAGTGGAAAACTTAACGATAATGTCAGGAGTTTTCTACCAACTTTCATCTTTCCAAATACCACCGAGGGGGCTTATCCTCTCTCCTGTTAGCTACATTTGCCCTCCTCTCTGGGTACCAGCCCTATCTTGCATCCCTTGATTACTGAGAGAAAACAGTGTGTCAGACACGGGGGCTGTGAACAAGAGTAAGATAAGAGGAAGCCTCATTCAGGGGACAGGCAGGTGAATGGATGATTAAGAAGAAGTGGTTGGGTTTCGCATGGACTCGTCATCTGCCTGAAGAATGCCAGGGAATTATGGAATAACAAGGTATTTAGTGGGTACTTCCCATGAACGTGGCACCATGCCATGTTCACTCTGAGGTGATAGAGAGAGGGATCATTTATTGCGCTGGGTTCAAGACACGTACATGGACTTGTGAGGCAGAAGTATAATGGGATATGAAATTAAAAAGCCCTGACTTCAAATCCTGATTTCGTCACTGAATGATTAGGTCACCATAAGCAAGTCATTCCACGTCTCTGAGTGTCAGTTCATTCTTTATTTGTAAAATGGGTACCATCTTGCTTTCCTCATGTTTGTGAGGGTCATATGGAGTGGTCGCCTCGGTGCCTATCCGGGAGCCTGCTACATTGCAGGGACTGGAAAGTATTTTAGAAAGCTTGCCTGGGGAACGGAGACAAGTCCATACTGAGAGATACTAAACTAGCAGGAGGAAGTGTGTATTTGAATATACAGTGAGTGATATTTACTTGTTACGGAATCAGGGGAGGGAAGTCACTAGGGCTTCAATGATAAGTGGTGGCCTCACAGGACCTAGATAATGAGCTCATGAGAGAAAATATGGGGACAGCAGTGCTTATTTACCCAGAACATTCAATTAACAAAGATACCCCATGGCACTTACTGGGTTGGCTAACAGATACTGAGTTGGGAAACACTTATAAAAATGAGAAATTTAGGGGACTTCCCTGGTGGTCCAGTGGTAAAGAATCCGCCTTACAATGCAGGGGATGTGGGTTCAATCCCTGGTCAGGGAGCTAAGATCCCACATGCCGCAGGGCACCTAAGCCCACACACCACAACTACTGAGCCCGCGCGCCTCCACTAGAGAAGAGAAAACCTGCATGCCACAACTAGAGATAAACCTGTGTGCCGCAAAGAAGACCCGACGCAGCCAAAAATAAATTAAACAAATAAATAGATAGATAATAAATAAATAAATCTTTTTAAAAAATGAGAAATTTATAGAAACGAGCCCTAGAAAAGGAGGTACAAACTATCACATATAAAATAAGCTATAAGGACATATTGTGCAACAGGGGGAACATAGCCAATATTTTATAACTATAAAGGGAGCATAGACTTTAAACATTGTGAATCGCTATACAATACACCTGTAACTTATACAACATTGTACAGCTGCTACACGTCAACTTTTTAAAACTTGTGGTGGTGGTGGTAGTATCAGAGGTAATTTTTATGACATAGTCTAGTGATAACATAAGAAAAAGAAAATCCTGGAATGAAGATAACAGATTTTCACAGTTGCCGCAAACACCTAAGTCATTTCTGTTATAACCACCACTTCATTCTCAAGTGCTAATGCAGGCACAGAGTGAGAGGACCTGATCTTAAAATCAGGCTCAGAGAACTCTCTGTAGATGGTTTTCCTCCTGCTGCATATAAGGAGACCTAATTATATATATGTTTCTTGATAATTTTGCACTTCTTTGGAATAAACTGACTGCAAATTTGAAGGTTATTAGTGAAAAAAAAATGCCCTTTAAATAAAAAAACATCTCTGCCAACAAATGGCTGAGCTACATTCACAAAATGACTAAATTACAGTGATTAAATCTGAGGCAATTTAAACATTTTGTTACAATAGGAAATTGAGCTTCTTCCCATGTTTATTTGGTGGTACAAGTTGCTCATTTTAGCTTTTGGCTGGGTCTCTTCTCTCTAAAATTAACAGCGCTTTGTTGTCTTTGAAGAAGAAACGAAAAGGATGCACACAGCTGAATTAAAACATTTTCTTCATTCAGAACAAAGTTTGATCCAATTGGATGTGAAATTCTCAAATTATGAAAGCCTATTGCCTGGCAAACCCACATTGACATCAGGTGGTCACGTTTACCATTTGGAATATTTTATTTGGGTAAGTGGAGTCACTTGTTTCCTATAATTAAGCTTTGGGTCATTCTATAACTTCTTGCAGAGCCACAGTCCAATGAACCTGCCTCTGGACCCTAAAGTAGTATTTAATCTCGGAAAACCTTCTCCCTTCTCCCTGTTGCCTTTCATTTATATATAGTGAATGTCCAATAGGCTCTGACTGATGCCGCTTTCCTTAACATTTCCAGTCTCCCAGTATTAGTGCAGACAGAATCAGAGTCATTTCCTTTTCAGTCTGCAGTGCCCCTGGTGCCAGACCAGCTGGAGAGGGTGACACGGCCGAGGTGCCTGCTAATCTCAATGGCCCTTGGGTCTTTCCTCTAAAAGACACGGCAAGCAAACATGCCAAGTACTATCTAGAAAAAGGTGCAGTGTCATTGTGGCAGAAAAGCACTCATGGTGCCGCATGTCCACCACCATGGTTTTTGAGATCATGTACTACTTGGAAAAGCACCAGTGGCAAGAACATTTGCCACTCTGAATCACAGGTCCCCTTTCTACAATACTATGGGGGAAGGGCTGCTAAAGCTTTTAACTCTCGTCTGCAAATGCGTGCAGACAGAGGTCTGAGTCGGAACCATACAAAATGTATGATCTTAATTATTGTCTAAGTAGAGACAGGCAAGTTCAGGAACAGGAGAAAGTCACTTTGGGGATGAGCGAGGACAAGCTCTCTTTCCAAAAACTGACAAAAATGAATTGTCTTCTTTATGATAAATACAATCCTTAGCTAGGTGAAGTAAATAGAAATCCTATAATTGATATGATAAAACCAAATGTGCTCTGAAAACCTCTGAATGCCACTGGTCTTCAAGGGCTATCTCTATTTTTGTTTTTTTGTTTTTATGATTGTTTCTATGAAATTAGGCTACTTTCGTTATGAAAAGTATGAAAAAGAACAGCTATGTTTTAAATATTAATCACATAGCTGTTGTAGTTATTTAACTATTCTAGGAGCTGTACCAAATCTTGTTTCAAATAAGATAAAAATAGGTGAATTCTGATGTCTCCATCAAATGAAGCATGCAAGTATATTCATGAATAACACTGTCACTCTCTCATCAAAGAATCGCTCATAAAATTGAAAGATTTTCATCTAAATGGCACCTGTTGTACTAAAAGATGGTATGAGTTTCTTTTTGCCTTCCTGGTGTATTCACAAATTATTAAAACTGAAACATCATAAATGAATTTAAAATAAAAAATCATATAAATTAAAATTTATAGTTTGGAACTATAAACTTTAAAAGGGTAATATTAGCTTTACAAAATTTTTTTTAATCTCATACAAAAAATTAACAAAAGAGAAATTGAAAAGATAAAACCTGGTTTGTATTTTTAATCATTCAAATTGTTTTTTAAATATAAAATAGTTCCTTTCTTGGATCACATGATCACTTCTAGAATTCCTGACTGTACTCACAAGAGAAGCATATTAAATTTTACCCTTACTAACTATAGCTAATTGAAATTTTGTACGATTATTTTGTGATAAATTATTATTTTGTGATCATTCAATGTGATATTACAGAACAGGATTACCAACTTCATAAAACAATTTCCTTTTCAACTGGAAATAACATAATTTTGATTTGAATAAAATTTGAAAAATATTTTACAATTAACTTTTATTATTACTGTGCCTTATACTTATTTATACAGAGTAGAATTTCTAAAAAAGGAGATGATAATCCTAAACTACAGTACTATTTCAGTTACTTGAAATATTCAGGATGTTAGCTTTAAAAAAGAGTTAAGATTACTGATGGTTTCAAACACTAAAATGATGTAAGTGTTCTTTTTTTCCTTGAATGAATGCATTTTAAAGTTTAGAATCTTTATAGTAGTAAAGAAAGGATTTATTGCCAAGATACAGATGCCGGCAGCCATTGTGGGGTGGCGGGGGGATGCGGTGGTGGTGAGGACTGAGGGAGCTCTGTTTTCATTTCCTTTTATTGCTTGTGAAATGCTGTTCACCTTTAGTAGCCATCACTTTAGGTCTTAAATAGTTTGGCCCAATAACATCTGAAACCCCATAACCTCAATTTTGAAATGGTGTGCTTCTCTGGCCTAGTTGGGCTGTGACATTATTTCCTCTGCCTTCCAAGTTAAGAAAACTACTTTGAGCAGGTCAGAGTCAAGGCGGGATTATTACATAATTGGAAGAAGCATGTTCCATTTTTCAGGAACTAGACGGTATTATCGGGGTGCGCACGTATGTGTTTTCCTTCCTCTTCCCCCATTTATACAAGTGCCCTGTGTTCCTTCTGGATAAAGGCAAGATTTCTCAGCACCCAGTTCGCCTCCCATTTAATGAAGTTGTTAAAGTAGCAAGACTGACAGGTTAATTATCCTTTATAAAAGGGGGACAAATTGAACTGTGTCTTTCCATCATTTTTTGATATATCAAGAAGCTCAGTGGTGCCCAGATGCGGCTCCGGTGAATAGAACAGCTAATCCACTCTGCAATTCTTCGTTGACCCCGCTCTCCCCACCGGGGCCTCCCTATATTGCAGTTGGTTTTTGTTTCACATTCAACAGATTCCACTTTATTATAAATTCAGAAGGATTTTTTTTTTCCTCCCCTCTCCATATGTTGGCTGACAGCTCCCCTGAAATAACTGATGGCTAAATTTAAACTCTGATGAAAATTAACCCAAGTGTTAAATGCAAACACGAGCTGCTTGGAAGAGAAAAGAGTTATAATGGTAGATGCCAAACAGTGGAAAATGTGTGTAAATTAATCGAGCCTCGCTGGTGACAAGCCGTCAGGCAGTTTGATGGCTCTTGCTAGCACTTTAGTCCCACTGAAGTTGGCCAGAGGGCAGCACGGACAAGTCCTGCTTTTCAAAAAGACCGCGGGAAGCTTGACAGTAACGCTAACTAGATCATCGAAAGTTCATGGTCAAATAAGAGATTTTTTTTTTTCTGCAGAGCTTTGCACTAAACATAGTTTGCAGACAGGAGAGCCAGAAGTGAGATATCAAATTGCAAGTGCAGCAAAATGATCGAAAGAGGAGAAGGAAACCAGGGAGAAATGATTTAAAAAACCAACTGACAAATCTGCCGCTGATTTCCAAGTTAATATGTAAAAATTGGTTTCTTTAACAATAATAAGCATTTGACATGAAGCAGTTTCTGCTTAGAAAGTAATGCTTCACTTACTTCAGGCATTTTCACAGAAATTACATCTGTATGTCTCAATTTTTCAGATTAAAATATGTAATTTTACTGAAGCTCATTGAAAGGAAAGGGGAATCTAATCAAATAGAACTCTGTTTTGTATTATGATGTAGCTGTGACACTTATAAAAATCTAAGGAAGAAAGTTCAACTAGTCATTCATTTTTTTCCCCATGAATAAGGCAGTATTTTGCTTCTCTAAAAATATAACATTAATAATGTGCTACTTACTACAGCTTACTCTTAGCAGGATACAATGGCTAGGTCACCGAATCATGAAGCAGCAAAACTGCTTTCAGCCCAGGCTCAATATCTTAACAGTCAGTGACCTTGAACTGAGTGAATCTCAGTTTGCTCATCTGTAAAATGGGAGCAATGGTCCTAAGATCAAATGGGATTCGGAAGGTGAAAGCTAACCTTTCACCAAATGAGCCAGAGGACACTTGCATCAACCAAAGGCAACCTTCGGACACCAAGGAAGAATCCTGAGCACAGGAGAATGGAAAGGATGTGAGATTTAGAGTCAGAAAAGTAGTGGCAGGTCTAGGCTCTGCTGCTGATAGGCTGATTGCACTTGGTCAATAGCAGACAGGGATGTCTAGCTCCCTCCCAGATTATTGTGAGAGTTGAGTGTGATCAAAATGCCTTCTTTGTAAACTATAACCTTCCATACAATTTACTGCCCCTCTTTCTAAACCTGCTTATCAAAGGAAGGCAGATCTCAAAGCCCACTTTTCTCACCTCCCAGCTCTCCAAATTCCCTCATTGCGTGTGCTTTTCTTTCCCAGGGCTCAGCAGCCTGGGACTAGAGGGAGAGAATTTAGAAGATTGAAGTTTTGAAGGGTCAGCACATCAGAAAGACGATGAAGTGTGGTAAGTACAAATTCGAGTCCCCACAGCTGCTATGGGACAAGATATATATTTTTTCTATAACTGAATTCAACTAGTGTCTTGAACTCCCTATTCCGCTTTCATGGCAGGAAACCTGATATGATAACTCCAGGTAAACTCAGTCAGATTTGCTCATGTATAGATCACGGTCATTTTTGTATTGAGTATGTGCTACACTTACAGCCAATAATACATACATACTGAAACTATTCAAAAGGGTACATAAAATATTACTTACTGAAGGTTTTACCGTGTACCAGACAACGGACACATCTAACCCTCACAACAATCCTTGGAGGTAAATATTATTAGCGCCATTTTATAGATAAGGAAACTGAGACTCAGAGAAATTAAATAATCCAGTCAAAATCCTAAATGGTAAAACTCATATGCAAACTCAGATAGGCATGATCCTAAAGCCTTTAACTGCCTTTAGTTAATTGAAAAAAAAAAAAAGACTAAATCTCATGTGGCAAAGCCAGCATTGTGTTTCCGTGACAGTCATCTGTGTGTGTACATGTATCTATTTAGCTATCTCCCTACATATACATGTAAATGAATGTGTTTGTGTTATATGTGTGTGTGTATTTAGGAGTTGATAATGTCTCCAAACCTACCCTGCTGCGTCTCCTTAGAAAATTCCTGTCAATCTTATATCAATATATGCTCCTCAAACACTCCAATTCCACTGGCTTTCACCCTGTGAATATTTAATCTGATCTATTTGCTTCTTCATATATTGACCCTCCATTCCAGTTTCGAGGGTTGTCCTAAGCCTCTTGTCCTGCTGTATGTATGTCCTACCCTTTTACTCTCAATAGCATCTCAGGACAACAAACCGTAGCCATTGAAGTTACCTTTCATATTTATAAGTCTACTCAGGGATCTGATGTCCCCGGGTACCTCCATGAGGATCATGTGTAGTTCATTGTGGATGGTGCCCAGCAGGTCACAGTGTGTTAGCACATAATCTGGCTCAGAGCTCCACCGAACTCCCCCGTGCCCCCATTCCCCCCCTGGGGTCGTGTGACTGCCTACACCCAGCTATGCCAAAGCGTCCCCTTGCTTAGGATGTCCACTCTCCAGGCTTCCCTGGTGGCACAGTGGTTGAGAGTCCGCCTGCCAATGCAGGGGACACGGGTTCGTGCCCCGGTCCGGGAAGATCCCACATGCCGTGGAGCGGCTGGGCCCGTGAGCCATGGCCGCTGAGCCTGCGCGTCCGGAGCCTGTGCTCTGCAACGGGAGAGGCCACAACAGTGAGAGGCCCGCGTACCGCAAAAAAAAAAAAGAATGTCCACTCTCCTCCACCCAACCCACCCAAATTATTCCCATTGTTTTCAGATTCTGTTTCTCCTTGAACCATGTCTGAATGTTCCCAAGAGAACTCTAGCACTTTATCTGAGCGTCTGTGTCCTGTTAGCTTTCTGCATAGGCCTTTCAGGACCTGTGCCTGTCTCCACCCTCCCGTGCTTTCAGGACCCACCTGTCCTCACTGCCTGCTCCCCACTCAGAGCTTCTGTCACAGTCACACCAAACTCTCTGCAGGACTGTGAACACACTTGGCTGGTTACGGCCCATGTACTTCTGAACACACCCTTCCTGCCCCTGAGAAAAATGTTTCCTCCTCTTCTTCATCTGAGAGAGACCTATCTTCCTTCAAGTTCAGCTCAAGCATCATTTCTCCAGGTAGCCATTTCTGGTCCTCATTTTAAGATGCCCCTTTCCTACACCCCCCCCCCCCCCCGCAGCATCCGGCACACCCCGCCTCGTGGTGTACGTGGTTCTGGAATTGCCTAATGCAATTAGGCAATTCTGTCTCACTTTAGACTGTGTGTCCAGTGAGAAGCAGGATTATGGGTTCAGATTTTTAATTTTTCAGTTGCCGTCTCTTGGGCCCAGCGCAGTGCTTCACACGTAACTGTGTTGCTTACTTACTCCCTTGCCTGCTCGCTGCACTGTGAATCCACAATCGGCTCTATAGGTAAGGATGCTCTTTTAAGCCATCGTATCCCAGCACCTGGCATCGTTCCTGCAAATAGCAGATTCTCAATGCTGAATACGCTGAACATGTCATTGAAGGATGAGATCGTATAATCAAAGAATTTCTGTTACATTCAGGGAATATACATGTATTTTCTCCATTACTGCAAGCTTTTTGAGGAAGAGCTTGACTTCTGTGTCTAAAATAGTTCTGTAGACTCGCAGTGCCCAGCGTGGTGTCTTGCACACAGTAAGAAGTCAACACGTAATGGTTGGAAAAAATGATCTGAGTTCAAGTCTGTGTTCTGTTAGTTTCTAGTTGCCTGACTGATGGGAAAGGAACTCACTTGCATGTGGTCTTTTGACCCCTGCGCTGTTGCATAAGAATGTGCCTTGGACACACAACATTTCCTTACAAAGAGATAAAGAGCCCACAGGTCCTGAGCTGGCCACATCTCTTTGTTTGGGGAATATCTTTCCCTGTTCCAGACTCGATGCTCACTTCTGTGTTCTGCTTACTCATGGGTGTCATTTGGCATCTGGTCAACCTCCCTGCTCTATCTGTTCCTGGTGGGGAGGGAACAGGGTCCTCTACCTGCAGCACAAGAGGGATGTCTGCAGACCATTGCCCATGTCGGCTGCAGGGGGAGACCCAATGGCCGTGGGGGAACCAGTGCTCACTGTTGAAGCTGATCTCGCTCTGTCTCTTCTGTGAAGTGTTTTTCCATCCAGCACCTGTGTGAGTCATGTCTTTCTTGGGGACCCCAAGCCCGGCAACCCAGGTGGTGGGTTGATATCCTGGGGCTGGTCTTCCTGGTGGCAGGCATTCTTTGCTGTCCACGCAGTGGGACACCTCCTCTGGAGGAGGTAACAGGTGTCACTTGCCCTACAGTGACCTTTAGTAAGTTGCTTCCCCTTCCCTAGCCTCAGTTTCTTCATCTTTAGAGCGGGAAAATCATGCCTATCTCATATATGATGATGATAATAATAATAACTCAGTCATAAAAAAGAATGAAATAATGCCATTTGCAGCAACACGGATGCAACTAGAGATGGTCATACTGAGTGAGGTAAGTCAGAAAGAGAAAGACAAATACCACATGATATCACTTACATGTGGAATGTAAAATACAACACAAATGAACATATCTACGAAAGAAAAACAGACTCACAGACATAGAGAACAGACTTGCGGTTGCCAAGGGGGGTGGGTGGGGAGGGATGGACTTGGGGTTTGGGGTGAGCAAACTCTGCAGGAAGAAGACCAGAGCCTCCTTGTCGAAGTGTGCAGGGGCTCCGGGATACGGGGGCATGGCCGTGGTATCCCTTCAAGTCCCTCACTGCCTTAAGAGTTTATACTGGCCAGTGTAGGCCAGTGAAGATACAATTTGGCTAAAACCGTGCTACTCCAACACCCCCTTCCCTAGATCTCCGCCAAGGAACTTTGGGATCTTCCCTCTTTCAAGAGTCTCCAGCACCAGGCCCTGGCCAAGAGGGCAGAAAGCCCACTTTGAAGTCATCACTGGATCCCAGAGCTCCAGGGATTCCCTGGCTGGTGGGGCTCTTTCAGAGGCTCCTTTGAGTGGGGGAAATGGGGAAAGTGTGAGTCCAATCACAGTATCTGTAATTTCCTAGGGCCGCCATAAACTGAGATGCTTAGACAACAGAAACATATTGTCTCACAGCTCTGGAGGCTAGAAGTGTGAGATCAGGGTCACGCTCCCTCTGAAGGCTCTAGGGAAGGATCTCTTCTAGGCTTTTCTCCTTGTTCTGGGAGTTCCTTAGCTTGTGGTAGCGTAACTCCAATCTGTACTCGGTGTTCTCCCCGTGTGATTGTTTCTGGGTCCAAATTTCCCCCTTTTCTGACGCTAACAGTCTTATTGGATTAAGAGTCCACCCTACTCCAGGATGTACCCATCTTCACTAATGACATCTGTAATGATCCTATTTCCAAATAAGGTCGCTAAGAGAGGTACTGGGGGTTAAGATTTGAACATATGAATGGGCGGGGGGGCGCATCTGGGGGAACACAGTCCAACTTGTAACAGTATCAGCAGAGGCCTGTGCCCCAAGCTCTGGGTACGGTGACAGCAGCAGGCAAGGGAGGCGGGAGGACCCTTGGGTGTTCGGGCCAGAGAGGGGTCAACTACAGAGACCTGAACATGCGGATCTGACTACTCCTTAAACCAACTGCTCCATTCTCCCAGGGACAGCAGTGTGAAAGAGAGCACAGCGACAACTAAACTTCACAAACCACCCAGGGGTGCAGCGGGGGAGAAGCTGGCGGGTAATTCACGGAACGCGGTCTTCCTTGCAGGCATCGTGGTAACGTCAGTATTGGGAAAGTGAATTAAATGAGGACTAGAATGCTAACACGTAGTTAGCTCACTGTTACAATGCGGGCTGACATTTACTTTAAAACTCCTGTGGAAGTGCTTAACAAATTCTATTACAGCATTTACAGAACTTCATGCAGCTGCTTTTCCCTGAAAGGGAGGCGCAGAGCCACTGAGCGGAGACTGGGCCCTGATGTGAAGTGCTGGCGGCCGGGGACCGTGGCTGAGAGTCCAAGTGACTTAACCTTACAGAACTTCACTGTCCCCACCTTCGAAAAGAGGACGATGGAAATTCAGTAACTCACGGCAACGTGCATTCTAGCCCACAGGGCAAAGAGCTGTGCCAAAAAAGGGGAAAGTATTTAAAATCAAAAAGGTATCTAAAGCCAGATTGTTGAATTTGCAAGCTCTGGCTTTTTTCCCCTGAGCCCAGACATCTGTTGTGCCTTGGTTTCTCCTTCCCCCTGAATGTTCTGAGGATTAATAGAGACCAAAGGCCTTTCGTTTGGGGGTGGGAGATCATTTTGCAGAAACTGCGGTGTGCATATAAAGACACCAGCCACCATTTATACTTTATGTATGCTCCGAAAGGATTAAAGTAATGGGGTAATTTCTACATAGTTCTTACAAAAGACAGAATGGAGCTGATGTCTAGCAGCCTGGTCAGCTTCTCAAAGACCAGAGCCATTCAAGGCGTGTTTAGCAGACGGAAAGAACTAAGGGCACCTTAGGACTCAGCATGGATGCAGTACATTCGTGTCCACGGCTCAGGGATTGGTGACCAGGAAGGACTTTCTCACCAGTTAAATGCTGGAGAGGGTGTGGAGAAAAGGGAACCCTCCTACAGAGTTGGTAGGAATGTAAATTGATACAGCCACCATGGAGAACAGTATGGAGGTTCCTTAAAAAAACTAAAAATAGAGCTACCATATGATCCTGCAATCCCACTCCTGGGCATATATCTGGAGGAAAACATGGTTCGAAAGGGTACATGCACCCCAATGTTCATTGCAGCGCTGTTCACAATAGCCAAGACGTGGAGGCAACCTAAATGTCTATCGACAGAGGAGTGGATAGAGAAGATGTGGTACATATATACAATGGAATATTACTCAGCCATTAAAAAGAATTCAATAATGCCATTTGCAGCAACATGGATGGACCTGGAGATGATCATACTAAGTGAAGTAAGTCAGACAGAGAAAGACAAATATCACATGATATCACTTATATGCAGAATCTTGGGATCTTCCCTCTTTCAAGAGTCTCCAGCACCAGGCCCTGGCCAAGAGGGCAGAAAGCCCACTTTGAAGTCATCACTGGATCCCAGAACTCCAGGGATTCCCTGGCTGGTGGGGCTCTTTCAGAGGCTCCTTTGAGTGGGAGAAATGGGGAAACTGTGGGTCCAATCATAGTATCTGTAATTTCCTAGGGCCGCTCAACTGAACTTACAAAACAGAAACTGACTCAGACTTAGAGAACGAACTTATGGTTACCAGTGGGGAGGGGTGGGGGGAAGGGATAGATTGGGAGTTTGAGATTAACCTGTGTGCTCTGTTATATTTAAAATAGATAACCAACAAGGCCGTACTGTATAGTGGCAGGGAACCCTGTTCTGTATTCTGTAATAACCTAAATGGGAAAAGAATTTGAAAAAGAATAGATACGTGTATATGTTTAACTGAATCACTTTGCTGTACACCTGAAACTAACACAACATTGTTAATCAACTATACTCCAATATAAGATAAAAATCTTTTAACATGATCATGCCAACACAATGAGGTTGGTACACACTAACATAATAGGAAGAAAAGAAAATTTGCTGGGCCTCATGGTTTGGGGTGGGAGGGAGGAGACCAGAGAGAGACCAGCCCAGGAATGAGCAGACCCAGGAAGCCCAGCTGAGCCACTAAGGACTGGCCCTGGGCGTTTTCCATTTTATAACACTTTTGTTTTGCTCCTGGCCTTTAAAACAACCCTATTTTACAGAGGTATTGTGCGTACAAAGCAAGATAATCAAAGCAAAAGTGTTACTGTGCTTTGGGAAAGGCTCAGTGCAATGGACAGGAATGATTATGTGTCCCTGCCAAGCCCTCTCCAGGCTTTCTGTAATCAGCAGGATGATTTGAAGGCCATGATTAAATCTATGCATCAAGCCCCTCCTCCCTTTCCCTCTCCCTACTTCCCAACCACGTTGTCCCTACAGTTTGGGCTGCATTCAAGATTTTCAGGATTTTAGGTACCCATCCTGCTATAAGTTGGAGCCCAGGAATCCCATTCTGCTCCCCAGACCAGAGCGTCATTAAAATCCCCCATGAGGCCTGAGGGCCCTCTCAGAGAGTATATGGTACCAGAGACTGTGGGTGAGTAAGGTAGCCTCACCCAACCTAAAACACCCCATTAGCTAACCGTATAGGTCAAGGAGACCTGAATTAGGCTTGGTTCGTGGCCCCCATCTCCATGCCCATCTTTTCTTCTTTTTTTGCATGATAAGTCAATATCTTTGAAATACCAACCACTCTATTTTAGGGATTTTTTTTCTTGTTTTCTTTTTTTTTTTTTTTTGCGGTACGCGGGCCTCTCACTGCTGTGGCCTCTCCCATTGCGGAGCACAGGCTCCGGACGCGCAGGCTCAGTGGCCATGGCTCACGGGCCCAGCCGCTCTGCGGCACGTGGGATCTTCCCGGACCGGGGCACGAACCCGTGTCCCCTGCATCGGCAGGCGAACTCTCAACCACTGCGCCACCAGGGAATCCCTCTTGTTTTCTTTTTTGAGTGCAGGTCTTGCTTGAACATCTGAGCAACTACAGAAGGAGCACAAATTGGGTTTCTGGCCCAGAGTAGGTGAAGATGCGCTAAGGAGACTTAGCAGGAAAGTGAAGGGTGTGTACATATTGGTGGAACCTGCCCCCTGACTTGTGCCCTTGAGGAAAAAAGTCAGGAACGGAATGATCCCTTTGAATGTGAGTGTCAAAAGCCAGAGACAGCCCATGGAGTTTCCCCAGCCTGGCACAGCCCTGGCACACTAGACCGATGGCTGTGTGTGCCAGAAGGTCCTGGGAGAAAGAAGAAGAAATGAAGCAGCCAGTGGAGGCCTCCTCAGCAGCAATCTGTATGGACCTGCGACCAGGGGCTTAAGGGGACGATGGATGTCTCAACGGAGAGCAATGCGGACACATGACACGAGGACTAATGCCCCTCCCTTGGGACATTCTAAGTCGCCCCATACTTCAGTGAACTCCAGAGTAAGGGAGAATATTGAATGAAATAAAGTTTCCATCATTCCATAAGAGCATGACCAGAAAACAAAACTAAGTTCAGTTATAGAAAAATAAAATGTGGGCGTCTTGCAAACTTGGGTTTGCCGACTGAGATTCATTCAGGGTGAAAGAAATGGGCTTTCACTCCCCTTCCTTCCTCTTTATCTTTATCTCTATCACATTTTTGGGAAAAGGTCGATGTTGAGAACACAGACACAGAAAATGAAACCTAGGCCAAGCCCTAGACCAGAGCAGAGGAATACCGGTTGCCATGGGTACAGGATGCTGTTAGCCTGCACCCTGGGCTCCGTTTGCCCTTAAGTAGGTGGCAGTGTGTAAGGACCGTCCCGTGTGCTCCATCTGACCACCCAGGCAACTGACAAGCCACCTTTTCCCAGCCTCTCCAGCAAGTTGGGCTTCTCCATCCTGCTCCCCTCCTGGCCATCTGTTCCTGCTGTTCCAGCAGCCTCTCTGCTCTCCCCCCGCCGGGGCCTGTCTGAGTAGGAGGGTGTGAGGGCCTCTGACGAGGTGGGCCTCGGCCCCTCCGTCACTCTCAGCTGCGAGGAAAGCACCAGCTGTCTGGCTTCATTTGCATTTTTCTCTCCCACATAATGAAATTAGCCATGAGTTTCCTGAGGTGATGCAAGACGCAAATTTAGGCGAGATGTGTCAGTGCGTGATGGAGAGGGAAAGAGAAGGTCAGGGAAGCATTTTGATAACAAATTTGCAGCCCGAAAACAGAAGGGGAAAAACGATAACAAATTTCACTGGAGACGTAACTTCAGCTCCTAGGAAAATGGACCTTTTTAGCTCCGAGGAAAGTTTGATGAGGCCTTTAAAAGGTAATTTTCCCCCTTCAGGAAGAAAGGCACAAACATTTTAGGAACAAACAGCAAAAGACGTCAGCCAAGGCTGAAGCGATTCTCAGTTACTGAACATTTCTTTGGCCACATAGAGCATCGTGTTACGATGATAACATTTGCTGAGCTGCACAGGCCCCGAAGCCAGACAGGGCTGCCGAACGCTGGTGAAGCGCAGAGGCTGTAACTGCTCCTCCCCAAACTACCATCTGCACCTTCTGATTGCAAATAAAGCAAGAGTCTCCTCATTGGCCACGAGGGCTTGGTTACCAATCTTCTGAATGATTCTTAACTTTGTCCAACTAATTAACTAGTTGTCATCCCTGAGGAAAAATACACGAATTCTTGGAGATAGGTAGATACACAGGTAGACAGATAGATAGATAGATAGAATAGGTAGATAGATAGATAGATAGAATAGGTAGATAGATAGATAGAGAGATGGGTAGATAGATGGTTAGATAGATAGGTGATAGATAGAGGTAGATAGATAGATAGATAGATAGATGATAGATATAGATAGGGAGATAGATAAAGCAAGTTCACATATGAGAATCTTTTAAGATGCTATCAATAAATTCTCAGAGTTCTTCAAATGACCCTGTTCAGAGGCTGGGAAAACTGGATCACATTAACTCCACAGCTAGGTGGAGAAAGAATGAAATTCGTCACCATGGTTAGATGCCTTCACTCCTCTCACTTGAAGTGAAATTTAAATCCTCTCCAGAGTTTAAAAGCCTCTAGATAATCGGCCCCTGACATCTCTCTAGCATCCTTCTCTACTAGTTCTCTTTCCCTCCTTCCTTCATTCATTTATTCATTCAACAAATATTTTTGAGCGCCTTCTATGTTCTGGGCACCCTACTACGTACATAGGGTGTATCAATACACAAAATAAAGATGTCGGCACTGATGGAGTTTCCGTTCTAGTGTGCAGAGGGCGGAGGGCGGGGACAGACAGACACCAGACATTATCCACAATAAGTAATTCCATTTTAGAGTACCTTAGAAGATGATGATTGCTTTTGCAGGAAGGCGGGGGTAGAGATAAAGTAGAGTAAGAGAGAAAGGAAGTGTGAAATGTGTGTGTGGGAGGGGGCATGGGGTGTTACTGACAACAGTTGAGGAGGTGACCTCTGAGCAAAGGCTTAAGGGAAATGAAGGAAGGAGCCATGAGGATATCAGACGGGAGAGTCATCTGGGCAAAGGACGCAGCCAATGCAAGAGGCTGGATGAGGCTGGAAGCAGCTAGAAGCGGGAATGGGCCTGACATATCAGAGGAGGAGTACGGAGGCCAGTGTGGCCAGAGCAGAGCAAGAAAGGGGAAATGTAGGAGGAGAGGAAACCAAAGAGGCCCTGGGGCCAGAGTTCGTAGGCTGTGTGGGCTCCTATAAGGACTCTGGCAACAGAGCTCCAATCTCTGCCTCCATCTTCACGTCATCTTTTTCTGTGTCTCTGTGTCCCCTTTTCTCATAAGGTGACCAGTCACTGGATTCAGGGTCCACCCTAATGCCACGTGCTATCATCTCTATCCTTAATGAATTATATCTACAGAGACCCTATTTCCAAATAAGGTCACATTCTGTGGTTCCCAATGGACGTGAATTCGGGGGGAAACACTATTCAGTTCACCATGGGCAGCCAACAGGGTTTCCAGACAGGACGAGTGAGCAATGTGAGAGAAGTAGAGGGATCAAAGATGATTCCCAGTTTTCTAGCCTAAACAACTGGAAGCAGGGAGTTCTCATTTACCGAGGGGGGAGGATTGTGGGAGGAACAGTTTGCAGTGGAGGTGCTGTAGGGTTTCCCTTAGGTCACAATGAGGTTAGACCCTCTAAGGGTCTAATCTTCATGCCAAGTGGAGATGTCAAGTCAGCAAATACATGTAACAGCTAGTCTTGATGCCATCATGGACGTAAGGTTTCACGTAGAATAGATGTTTTACATTTTAAAGCTCTTATATTCCGGAAAACCAAAAATACAAGATGTCTTTGGAATGCCCTGTAAGTCATGCCAGCCTCCCACATTCACAGGCTGCCCAGTTTGCCTGGGCACCTCAGGTCTATCACCCCTGGTCACTTTCAACTTCTGCCATTAACTGGCAAGTTATTAACCTTTGTCTCAGTTTCCATATCCGTAAAATGGGATGAAAAGAATACCTATCTTAGAAGAGTGTTGTAAGAATTTTAACAGATCAAATTATATCAATATGTGTAAAGTGCTAGTGGGCACTACATAAAAGGTTGCCTAGGACTACATTCTCGGACAGTAGGAAAATCTGGGCTTCTGCTGATGCCTGCAATACTGGAGGGAAGCATGTGGACATTTTTACCTCTAGAACTTACTCCGTGTTGTAGACCTATCTGTGGAAATAGAGTAAATCTGAGGGAGATACAGGGAGGAGATGTAAACACGGAGCCCTGAATAGGCAAGGGACAGATGGTATGCCTGCCCAAGTAAGGATATTTACAAGGAGATTAATCACAGAAGTTTGATGGGTTGTGGGACCACTAGATACTGGGTTAGCCGGAGCAGTACTGTCAGCACCTCTAGTCTCACAAGGATGAGGGAAGAGAGGCGTTACTGGAAGAGTCGTATGGCGATGGTCTCCTTGAGAGGAACAGTGACCTTTTGTAGAGATGACTCATGGGGAACCAGGAAAATTCTTATGGTAGCCTCATTCTCCTCCTTCCCTGGCTTCGTTCTAGGACTCTCTGTTGAGGGACACCAACTGGACGCCAAGGGCAATGGAGCCCACTGCTGAGTCCCGAGAGGTCAGAACTGTGGGACAGGAAGCAGGGTGAAGGAGCGGCCATGACTCAGTTCCCTTCTAGTGACCCCTAACCCCCTGTCCCAGGGATCCCGCATCCCCTCTCCCCTTCAAGCCTGCAGATGGTCTGGCCTAGTCGTTGTGCTCCTCCTGCACAGTGTGATTTTGGTCTTTCCTTCCTAGAATATTAACTTTAGAAACAGAGAGCAGAGGACTGAGGATTTGCACAGGTAGAAGCAGGACGCCCCCTCCCTCCTAGCCTGTCTGTCTGCCGGTTGGTCTGAGCTGTTGCTCACAATATGAAGGACCCCTGGGGGCCATGCCAGCTTTGTTCTTTTATATGCCTCTTCTGGAAAGTTCTCCTTCTGGCGAATTTTACAAATAATTTCACGTGTGTGTTCCCAATGTGCACATATCACCAAAGGCTTGAAATAAAGGGGGAAAAGTGCAATGAGCCCTCCTCAACTCCCTCCCCACCATCATCTCCCCCCTCACAGACATGCGTGCACGTGCTCACACACACACACACACGCACGCAATGAAGCCTTGGTTGACTCTGCTTCTGTCATTTCCGGGTTGTTTTCATGAGAATCTGCCTCCATGGGCCCTCAGAGTTTGAGTGCCTTGATAGTTGCTTCTACTCTAGTTTCTTGGTCTTTTCAAATAGGGAGCAGATGAAAGGCATGCTAGGGATCGACTATCAGAATACACTCAAGAGATAAAACATGGCAGGGCAAGTAGAAAAGTCCTTGCTAATAACAATTTCCAGAACCCTCCTTTCCAAACCCCAGGCCTCACCTCCATCACTTAAGCTCCTAACTAGTCTTTCTCTCTCCAGGATTATCCTCTGGCAGCCTCCACACTGCCACTGGAAGAATCTCTCTGAAATAAAAACTTGATCATGTCATTCTCCCAATTTATATATTTGAATGGCCCCCTCTTGCCATATGGCAGAACCTAAACTCAAGTCCTCCCCCACGACCCCCAACGTAAAAAACAATTAGTATATGGGCTTCCCTGGTGGCACAGTGGTTGAGAGTCCAATGCAGGGGACGCGGGTTCGTGCCCCGGTCTGGGAGGATCCCACATGCCGCGGAGCGGCTGGGCCCGTGAGCCATGGCCGCTGAGCCTGCGCGTCCGGAACCTGTGCTCTGCAACGGGAGAGGCCACAACAGTGAGGGGCCCGCGTACCACAAAGAAACCCAAAACAATTAGTATCCATATATTAAAAAGCAAGTACACAAGTGTCATTGGGCCAATTACAACACCCTTCTAAGCCACAGTCTCCTCGTCTGTAAAATAGTGATAACAATGCTAATCTCACAGGATTGTGATGAGGACCGAAAGTCAGTGAGAAAGATGGTGAGCACAGGGTCTGGCTGTGGAAGAGACATCTCTGTGGAGGAGAAGTGGCAACAAGCCACTAAGCAAATGACGGTCTGGGTTCGGCTAGCATCATGATTTAACAACTGAAACCTGCTGTCCGTCAGGACACACAGCATCACAACTCAAAAGTGAAAGGGTGAGCAGTAAAATTACCGTTTGTGGACATGTGAAGGCACCTAAAACCTTGCCAATATTAGTCGAATTAAAATACAGAATAAATGATATTTCAAAAAGAGGGTCCACTGAACAACTTCCTTCTTGGAGAAGCGATACGCCCAAATGCTAAAACAGGAGAAGCACAGACTCTGGTGCTCCTGAACCAGTCTTACATCCCAGTCCATGTTTCTGTTCAAGGCTGCAAATTTTCCTACATGATCACATGGGAAAACTTTGCTTTCAAGTTAATATTTTTCTTAGAGTTATTCTGAAATAGGGAGGTAAAATAATATTATGAGGGTATTCTATTTGACTGAGACAAACCTTAATTTCTTCCAAGTTTCATTCATGGGACGCAGACTTAACTGGATCCTTCCGATCCTTCATCCGGCACAGGTGCTGAATGTCATCATCAGACACGCAGCTGCCTGGGATGCACCCGGCAGGTGCATCCGGCAAATATGTCGACCAGGGAGTGAGGTCCTTCTCTGGGTTTCCCTTTCTCCCCTCCCCTCTCCTCCTGCCTCACCGTCATTGCTGGCAAAGATGATTTCTTCTTGACAGCTCTTCATGCCAGTCAAAAGTCTAGGTCAGACACTTATCAATTGACTCGGAGTTAAAGGTAGACACTCATCTCAGCACCTGTCAATAGACTCTTTTGATTCACTTAGACCAGAGCCTGCATCCCTGTAGTGATTTATACTGATGCGTGCATGGACTTTTAAAGACAGGGAAACATTTCTAGAACTCTAGGAATCTGCTGGCGTGTGTACCACTGCTTCTGTTGCTTTCAGACAAAGAACCCTACGGAGAAGATTAGACCTGGGGAATAATAATACCTAAGACCTGTGTCTGCCTCTGAAGCCGAGCGCTCTCCAAGCCCAACGTCCATTTTTCAAATCTTGTGTGGCCTGTGGTCTAGCACTCATCGGGCTGGGAAGGCCTCTACTAAGTTAGCTGAGCTGATTCCTGAGTGACCAGGCTACAGTCGCATTTCCAAGGGGCAGAGGCCACAGTGAACCTATACACTCCCTTGGAAAGGTGCCCAAAAATAAAGGACAAAGGGGCGGTGGGTCATGTCCCCCCGGGCTAGTCCAGCTTCCTCTTCCCTCCAATCTGGCAAAGCATCAGGAGATCCTTCCCTCTTGAGCTCAGGTGTCTTTTCTCCTCATCACCCGCCCTGGTTCCTAACAGGGATAAGGCACATTTCTCTTTCCCAGGTGTTTGTCACAAAGCTGCCAATCCCTCCCTACTTGGGAGACAGGGAGAGAAATGTGAACATGTAAGAAATTCAGAGGGGCCGAGGAAATGTTCCTGACGTGCTCCTGCTGTGACACCACGGCAGTTGAAGAAGGCCTGTCATTGGGCTGTCAACCTTTAACCTCCCCCAGACGTATTTTGAAATGATGTGAGAAGTATTGCTGTGCTGTACCACCGGCTACTTCCAGCTCTGCACGTCTGTCCTTGATGTCAGTCAAAAGTAGTTAACTGGTACCCCCGGTGCCTTAAAAAAATCCATCCATGAAATATCAGTGATGACTTTAGTTAGGAAGACTAGCTCTTGTCAAGTAATGGCTTTCTGACAGAAGGTATTGTTTACCTAGGCAACGTTCTCTTACTTGCATTTTAATGAGCCTAATTAATAATAAGTTAGGAGTCCTCAGCTATTTCTTCACAGCTGGACCATATGCACTAATTACACTGCACATACCAACCTAAAATAATCCATTTGGTCAGAAGAGATAGCTTAAATTTGGAGAAAGTCTTGGTTTATCTCTATTTTTGCTTCAACCCCTTAAGGATGTCGGCTGTGACATCAAAGCAATTTGCAGATAATGAAGGCACATATCACCTTGAAAAATGTAGGTTTTGTTTGTGTTGTGTCGGTGGAAGTTTTCATGGGTAGAAGTTTGGGGAGTTTGCGTGAATTGAGACACTTGCTTGGTGTCTCCTGTGTACACATTCTATGTGCAACAAACCAGAATAATTCTCAAGGGGAAGAATAAACGTCAGCGGTAGTGAATGGTAATCTGTGAGTGGAAATATTTCACTTACAGAAAATAAATAACCTCCAAGGGCCATTTTGGAGCTTAGGAAAGTCTTTCGCGTATTATATAAAGCATGTTTTTTATTGGCTTCCCTTAAATTAAATTCCTATTTAGCTTTTGCACTTTCCTGCAAAGAATCTTAGGAACTAAAATAAGTATTTGGAATCAGGGCAAGATGACGACTCCAAAGAAGGCAAAATGCCAGGTCACTTAGATTTTCCGAGAATGACAGGACACCTCTGCTCCCCACCTCCACCTGGCTTGCAAAAGAGCAGGGTACCCCGAAGACAGCTTTCCTCGGGAACATGCAAGAAAATCTATTGTCTCAGGGAGAGTTCAGTCCCATTGGCAACCACACGCAGAGCTGTTGAAACTTCTGTGTGACTATCTGGCTCTTTGGGGCACAGTTATTGGGACTGTCACAAGGATACGATGCGCTGAGGTTCAGCTGTTAAAGGAAAGATAGGGCTTCCCTGGTGGCGCAGTGGTTGAGAGTCCGCCTGCCGATGCAGGGGACACGGGTTCGTGCCCCGGTCCGGGAAGATCCCACATGCCGCGGAGCGGCTGAGCCCGTGAGCCATGGCCGCTGAGCCTGCGCGTCCGGAGCCTGTGCTCCGCAACGGGAGAGGCCACAACAATGAGAGGCCCGCGTACCGCAAAAAAAAAAAAAAAGGAAAGATAAGCTGTGATATATCATTGATCACTTGAGCTCGGAGTCAGTTATTATTTTTTCCCCCCAAATAAATCACGCCTTTTAGCTCTTAGGTTGCAGAAAGATCTTGGAGGAAATGTCATGAGGAATGCTTCAGTGAAGGCGTTGCTCCGAATCCCTACAGAGACTCTTCCAGAAGTCAAACCGACAACCTAAGTACAAAGACCTCTAATTACGTTAAGTGGAAGAGACAGATTCCAGCACCAGGGCTGTATGAGGACGCCTGGTTCTCTTCGAGTGACTTTGTGACTTCACCAGGTCCCCATCCACCCATGTTTTAACAAGACGTAGTTCAAAGCAGTCAGAGACGACTCGAGCTAATTGGTTGATTCAGCAAGAAACCTGGGAAAAGCTGATGCTGAGGTTGGAAGGCATCAGGCTGGCAGGGTTAGCAGAAAGGGCCTTGGAGTGGAGGTGCACCCTGCCATGCACCATATGTGTGACGGACATGACGGTGAGCGCGGATGCCTGAGCGAAGGTGACAGACCGGCTCTCATTTGCACCGAAAGAAACTTCCCTTGGAGTAGACACAAGCGAAATAATGTCCACAAATTGGGGACATTTTTAGGCTGCTGGCCACTTGGCAGAATTTTCCCTGCTGAAACCTCCTCCTTCAAGGAGGAAAAAAAGCCTATGCTCTTCACTATGACAGGGCACCTGTCCCAATCATCCCCTGGGGCTCTCAAAGACACAGAGGAGGAATTACAGTAAGTCCCTTACATACGAACGAGTTCCATTCTGAGAGCATGTTCATAAGTCCAATTTGTTTGTAAGTTCAGCAAAGTTAGCCTAGGTACCCAATTAACACAATCGGCTCTATAGTACTGTACTGTAATAGGTCTATGATACTTTTCACCCAAATAATACATAAAAAACAAAGAAACACAAAAAATAAACATGTTTAATCTTACAGTGCAGGACCTTGAAAAGTACAGTAGTGCAGCACAACAGCTGGCATACGGGGCTGGCATCGAGTGAACAGGCAAGAAGAGTTACTGACTGGAGGAGGGAGAGGAGGTGGGAGATGGTAGGGATGAAGGATCGTCAGTAATAGGAGACGGAGGGCAAGCTGCAGTTTCACTCACGCCTGACGTGGATGGAACGCACGTCTGCATCTTTGAAAGGTCGCAACCTGAATGATCGTATGTAGGAGACTTACTGTACAGAATGCAGAGACACAACCACCAGGCACGTTCGCAGAGCACCTGGCAAGCACGCTCACATGCATTCTCTCCTTGAATCCTCACAGCTTCCCAGTTGAGGTAGAGATGCCTCAGTGGGCAGAACTCAAACTCACATCTTACTGACTCCACAGCCAGTGCTGGTTTCACTCTGCCTCCTGGAGTTTAAGCCAGAGAAACTCGGGAGAACGTCATCACCAAGTGTTATGCTGGAAACTGCTCTTCCTTTCTAATGGGACAGGGGCCATTCTCTGAGGACCTTTGCTGGGTCCCAGGTACCCGCCACCAAGCTGCCCTTCCCCTGACTCTGCTGGAACATCTTTCCATCCCCACTCCTCTTGCCCAGTCTTGTCTTTGAAAATCTACTCTTTGAGACCCTACACACACACACACACACACACACACACACACACACTTAGTTCTATCTCATACAAAAGAGAAAATGATTTAAAATCTGTCCTAGCCTTAGAAAGAAACATGTTATTTGAATGCAGGCAGGTGGATTGCGGGCAGCTATGTGGTTCTGAAGCCTGAACTCACCAAAGCACCTCCAGCAATTTGCTGGACGTGGCTTCCAAGTAGAAATGATTGTTGTCTTATTTAACCTCACCACAATCAGAATACAGTTTTCAAGCTCCTGTGTGACCGTAGAGGCAGCAGGTGGCAGAGAAGTCTCAGGACCCTAGGAGATCTCTGACTTCACATGGGATGAAATAGGCTTGCGTGGGTAGTCAGTTATCAGTCAACGAGGATGTTGCCACTGCGTCATTGTAGGTGACTGGGCATCAGAAGACCTACTGAACAATCATCTCACTGCTTGGCATTGACCTGTTCATCTAAGCTGTCCATCTCATTTAGGCTTACAAATTGCCATCCGTTCACAGATCCAAAGCCACCAACTGATTCTGAACAAGCAGAAAATGATCATTTTATTAGTTTGATTCCCCAGTGTACTTTGCAGGATAACAGAACAGTGAGAAATGAATGGGGGCTGAATATTATTTACTGAGATGAAAGTTTGGAAGTCAGAGCCCAGTTGGTACAAGTTCTAGTTAACATATTTACCAAGCTACACCAGTGCAAATCCTTTGACTTCATTTATTCATTCACTACAACATTTATTGAGCATCGATTATGTGCTATGCTATCAGTCACAGTCAACTGTCACTCCTAGACCCTCGCTGGACTAACTCTTAAAACATACAGTTGATTCTCGTTATTTGTGGTTATTATGTTCCGACAAGTCACCAGGAGCGCTGAATTGGCAAATATGGACTCTTTGCTTCTAGGGGAAATACAGGGTTAGGCTCCTGAGAGCTTCTGGCCACAACTTTTTCATCGACGGATCAATATATAACCTTGTTTTATGTGTGTTTTGTTTAATATTGTTTAATATTATTAGTTCATGAATATTGAACTCACAGCCAACAGCACTATAGCTCATGGCTGAATGAAGCTTATCTAACACGTGTATTTTCTCCATAAGGCACATCACAGCTTTCTTGTACTTAGGACACTAGACATCAGGGCAGCACTACAGTCGGGGTCCATTTTAAACAGCAAAATCATCAACAAAAAGCACAAGAATGTAAAAAAGGTGGCACCAAATGGACCATGAAAAGAACACTTGGTTATATTATATGGAACAAAAAGGCGAGCTGACACTTTGTCCAGCTTTGGGTGACCCAAATTCTTCACCACTCTGTGTGTGTCCTTAAATGATCACCAAACACCACAAGAATTGATTGGGGGGGTCACAAATAAATTTCAGGGGGTAGGTGAATTCACAAATACAGAATCCGCAGATAATGAGGACTGACTGTACTTTATATGAAAAAGTACGTTGAAAAAAAATCGAGAGGCATTGTCATTACAGGTCCTCAGAATGTTAATACTTTTTTCGGAAACAGTGGTAGAAAGCATCATTTGTGTTTATTCAAAAGGAAACTTTTTCAGAGACAGAATTAAATATGCTGGAGATTTGGGTTCAGCAATATTCACTTGGAGATCTGAGGATACTGATTTTTTTTTTTTTAATTTTTGGCTGCGTTGGGTCTTTGTTGCTGAGCACGGGTCTTTTTTCTCTAGTTGTGGCGAGCGGGGGCTACTCTTCATGGCGGTACGTGGGTCTCTCACCACGGCGGCCTCTCTAGTTGTGGAGCACAGGCTCTAGGCACACAGGCCTCAGCAGTTGCAGCGCACAGGCTCAGCAGCTGTGGCTCACGGGCTCTAGAGCGCAGGCTCAGTAGTTGTGGAGCACGGACTTAGTTGCTACGCCGCATATGGGATCTTCCTGGACCAGGGCTCGAACCCGTGCCCCCTGCATTGGCAGGCGGATTCCCAACCACTGCGCCACCAGGAAAGCCCTGAGGCTATTGATTACTTGTCTAATTCGTATCATTTCCCCTGGTTCCTTAGAAAACTTGAGCTGTTTTGCCATCTGATCTGCTCTCAATGATGCATTTTACATTCTCATCCTTTTAACCTTTCCCAATGGACAGAAGTCCCTAAGCTCACTGCAACCTGCCCTAGTTTTCTCGGAGTGGGACTGCTGGAGGAACTTGAACCCTCTGTCTGCCTCCTGCACTGCACCTTGTGGTCCTGACCTGCCTGGAACTCAGTGCTTTCCCAGCATCCGCCATGGCAGACTCATCTCCAGAGGGTGACAAGCTACAGGAGGGGGATGCATTAACCCAGCCGGTGCTGGGTTGGGCTTTTTAAGCACAACGTTAAATGATTCTATTTCTGCATCTATGAAATGAGAGTGATGGTAACCCTCTGCCCTCCTCATGGGGCTGCTCTTATTAGGCTGGGATAGGATAGAGCATATTGGGGGAACTTATAAACTCTAAATAAATATTAAGATTATTATAACTTATCTGGACCCTTTCTTTTCTTCTTCTTTTTGGTCTGTGAGGCTTTTCACCATCAGAAAAAATAGCTACAACTCTAATAACCCCATGACATTTTTTGTGAATGGTTCTAGCAAGATTGAAGTGAATATAAATCTCCTGACTAAGCCAGAGGTTTGGGGATTTTTCCCTTCCTTGTGCCCATAAGTAATGTATATTGGCTGAGTCTCGACTTCGCTTTCCTTATTTGTCAAACAAGCTTTTAGGTCTCATAAGTTAAAAGCAGTGCTCTTTTGGCAGCGACCTCTCATACAGCAACAATTCAAATGAAACATTTGTCACCAATAAGCACTTATTAAACACTGGCAGTGTGCAAGACCTATGCCTTGTGCTGCATCAGATAGAACAGAAATGTTGTCATGATCCATAACTTTGAAGACAACGTGCCAACAAAATATCTTGAGAAGAGTTGGACACACTTCTTAACGGCCAACTAATTTTATTTTTTCAAAAGTGATTTAGGCAAAGGCAGATCATTTAAGCAAAGTTTTTGGTGCCTCAGAGAACTCTTGATAACTTTTCATAGTGCATGCTCGTCAACCAGTGACCCAACAAGCACACAGTATTAGAGTCAGACAGACACGGGTGGAACCCCAAATCTCCCACTTACTTAAGTCTGAGCTCATATTAGTTACTCAACTTCTTTGAGTAACTTCCTCACATATAAGAGTGGGAATAATTATATCTCCTTCAGGAGGTTTTGTGAGAATTAGACATAATCTTGTATGCAAGCCCTCTGAGCCAAGTGACCAGCATGTAGGAGATGACCCAATAAATACAGACTCCATTCCCTCCACGAGCCTCAAATGGAACTACTTAGAGTGACTTTGTTTTCATGGCCACAATCACTCATCATAAATTTTTAGGTAACAGGCTCTCTACTAAGTCTTGGGGATAAAGATAGATTGTCTATACTTTCTGTCCTAAAGGAGTTTGCAACCTAGTGAATTGAATCAAAGGAGAAGTCATGCTATTGCAAATTGAATAAAGTTTTATTCAGAGAGGAAAATGCTTCAAAATGTCAATTTCACAATCCCTTATTTCAGTCTCTTCTCCACGGAGACAAATGGTGATGGTGGAAGTTGTGCAGTAGATTTGTTTTCCCACAGAGATCTTTTTTTAAAAAAAATCTACTGAGTTCTGCCAGAAGAAACTCATGACATGCTGGAAGTTTAATTATGTTCAATTCATTAACACAATTAGATCTGTGAACAAATTTATTGACACAGCCAAACTCATTCTTATAGGCCTCTAAACTCTGGGAATGAGAAATGGGAAATTCATCTTTAGATGAACAGTTCTTTAGAACAGTTCTAAGAGATCTGACCAGAGGTTGCCACTAATAATTAATGCCAAGAATCGTTCCATTTTTAAGAATGGTTCTTGGGTCCCTTGGAACATAAATTGAATCTCCTTGAAATGCTACTTTTCATTTTAACATAATAAGTGATCCAAACGGGGGAGATTTGATGAATATGGACTTGATGTTAGTTAGCTTAACTGAGCTGGCCTCCCTTACAATCAGGAGATGAAGGCTTGCTCTTGCTTTGCTAGTGAAGGCCAAAGGGATACTGGGGGTTGAGAAGGACCTAACGATCCACCGCCTTTCCTTCTGAATTAATCCTTTCCAGCTAAATTTTTGTCTTTCCGCTGCAGTTGATTTGCACATACAAGTGGTGTAGGAGCTTGACGTACATACACGAAGCAAAATTCATAAAGAAGGATTTTACGACCGAGGATAGTTTTAAGAATTTTCCTCTGGATGAGAGTCAATGTGTCCATCTCCAGGCCAAGAATTTTTAAAGAGGCCTCAGTAAGATACTAAATTGTTGTTATTGTTGTTTACTGATGAGTTAATCAAGGAAAAACTTTTTCTTAAAAATCACATAAAATCAGAAGTGTTTTCCCACCAGATCCATCTAATTTTCTGAACAAGCTTCAGTGGGCATATGGCTGTAGGCAACTTGATGTCAAAGAAAGTTCCACACATATTATTTTTGATAGCCAAGGTTAGGGTAGATACCTCACATATACTCTACTTGGATCTACATGTACTTCCCAACTGTGGGCTTATCTGTGACAATAAAAAATAAATAGATCTACAGGTCATTTAGCCGAGTGCCTGGGTTTGAATCCCAGGCTCTGCCAACTTAGTAACTAACTAGGTGGACTTGAGAATGTTTTTAAGTGTTTCTGTGCTTCAGTTCCTGCATCTGTAAAAATGGCCATAATAATTGTGTCTCTCACCAATATTTGTTTTCAGTTTAAATGAACTATGTGGAAAAAACTTAGAATAGCAGTTGATACCTTATACTCACAAAATGGTAGCAATTATCATCATATACAGCCTCTCATCGACTGCCCCCCCCCATGGTGGGGCTTAAAATTTCAGTTGCCCCTTCCCTGGATCCTGGAACCCAGTGACCTAACAATGAACCCGGGATTCTTGTGTTACTGCCCAGGTATTCTTTGCTACTTATCAGATAAATTCTTTGCATGTACAACTAGCTTATCATCTTTGAAAAATAGGAAAATTTTAATTGGAGAAAAATCTGCATTTTATTCCCCTATTAATGCAGTTTTTAAAATTTCAGCTGACATACTGTGCATTTTCGAAAAGAGATGGGAAGTAGGATTATGGCTGGAAAGTTAGACATGTGGCCTTAGACACTAGGAGAGTCATGACCTGGAAAATGCACTAAACACTCTGTAATGGGAAGCCACATTCATAGCAGAATCTGATTTAGAAAAAAACCCCACAGGAGACACCATACATGGGCAAGCAACAAGTTGTTATGTTTCAATTATAATGTTTTTTGAGTCTCACACAATGGTGGGAAGTGGATGTTCTGTGAGACAAAAATCAGCTGGCATCCTCCACATCTATACTATGTGGTACCCAGGCGAAGCTGAATGTGGAATGGGAAAGATGCGTAAAATAGTTCAGGAGCAGATAGGCACCATCTTATTAGAGAAAATTCTACCGAGATCAATAAAAATGATTAAGGGACTCAGAGAATTGATTTTTGAGAAAAGATTAAGAAAAATAAATGCGCAGTTTGACACATAGCCAGGGAGGAGTATGATAACAGAGTCGTCAAATGAAGTGTATAAGATGCTGCTGAGAAGACATTCTCTAGGAATTCCCTGTGGGCTCCAAGGATACAGCCTTCTCCAAGAAGTGGTGAGAAGCGGCGCCACTGGAGGTATGGATCACTCAAGTAGCTGGAAACTTTTTGAAGTTTCTGAATGAAACTTCAGAATAAAGTCTTTTTATTTCAGTGTGATTTTAGTACTTTCTGGGAATAAGAGTACATATGGTGGCAGAATTATAGTTTCAACCAAGCTTCTATTTTCAGGTTGGTGCCATTCAAACTCTCTCAGACCATATAGTTAGAATTAAGAAATGGGGAATTAACGGTTGTCTACAGCTTGCTGTATCTCTGCCTGTAACAGGGATGAACAAATCTGACTCCGTATTAGATCTGTTCCTTTGCCTGTGCTTAGTCATGCTGGCTCTGCACCTTTTGTAAAAGAATGTTGCCTGTAGCCTGAAATAAACAGGAGGGTTTATTCTCGGGGCTCTGACCTTTAAGAGTCCATCCATATAGAGATAAAGAGCTGCAGAACAGAGAATAAGATTTGTTTTATTGGAGGTTTATAGGAACATGGTGACCCACACCCCTCCCTCACCTTGCCTTTAAAAGTGCTCTGCTGAAACCCTTCGAGGAGTTCGGGGTTTTTTGGGGGCATTAGCCACCTGTCTCCTTGCATGGCCCTGCAATAAACTTTTCTCTGCCCCAAACTCTGATGTTTTGGTTTGCTTGGCCTCATTGTGCGTTGGACACACAAACTTGCTTTCGGTAACATGCCCTTAAAACAAACACATACGTACTATATGTGTAGGTATAAACCCATCTGTGGTATAAATATATACACACAGAACAGGCCCATGGCACACACACGCGTATAATTGTAAATACAGCAACTGGAATGTTTGTATTTAGTGAGGTACCATGATTTCCAAATTGAGTTGGATGATGATGGAGCCCCTTAGTGAATTACCTCTGTTCTTTGTTCTGTCAGTTTCCAGAAATGGCTCCCATGCCACGTATGAATCATCTTTTTCTGGCACTGGAAAAGCTACTTTCAGCAGAGCCACATTGCAGGGTCATTATCCTTAAGGCTGCATTGTAGGGCATCAAAGGAAATGACATAATCCAACTCAATTCGTAAAGAGTAGCAAGTAGAGGCCGCTTAAGGCTACCTCGTACCACCTATACATTCTCCCTGCAAACTTCTTAACACAGTCAACGAGAGAGAAAAATCTCTAACGATAAATGGGGAAATGGCCCGAAAAATGCCCTACTGGTATAAAACTTCCTTCATGGATTTATTATAATAATAAATGTAGGGACTTCCCTGGCGGTCCAGTGGTTAAGACTTCGCCTTCCAATGCAAGGGGTGCGGGTTCGATCCCTGGTCCGGGAGCTAAGATCCCACATGCCTTGGGGCCAAAAAGCCAAAAAACAAACAACAGAAGCAACATTGTAACAAATTCAATAAAGACTTTAAAAACATGGTCCACATCAAAAATATCTTAAAAAATAATAAATGTACATAATAATATACACAAAACAGTATAACATTTATATTCTAAAAAATATTTACTCAATGTTTGGTTGCTATTTTTTTACACTTTCCACATAGTTCATGAGACCTTTAAATAACCAGCATCATAATACAATGGGTAGAGGATAAAATGACTGAAAAAGCACCAAGGAAAAACATTGACCTATGTAATTTTGACGATGGAGGCTCCCATTCACTGTAAGGCATTACTTAGATTTACTTTCCTCATTATTGAAAGGATGCAGGGGGTTAACGTGTCACCTTTTCACTGCTCAAAGACTGAAAGTGAATTTGGTTTTCCTCTCCAGGGAACCGTGTGTCGGCGTCCACCGAAGAGTTCTGCCAGCAGTCCTTTTAGCGTTCTGATGCCCTGAAGAGGGCTTAGCACCACTCAGCCTGGATGAAGAGGGGGCTACGTGGCCGTGTTGTTAGGATGCTTGTGCCAAATGTATTAAAGCCAAACTTTAACTCTGGACACACTTGTGCCGTGTTTCGCAGATTTTTCTATCACATGGCTTTTGCTGTTTCTTCAAGTGATGTTGTCACTGACTTGTTCTGCCCTGAAAAGATCTGAACATTACCGTGTGTAATTAAACAGTAACAAAACAAAAATAGCCATTCCACTCTAAAGTGTCTCGTGGGAGATAAGCATGGCAATTATTCTGTGAATAAACAGAGCTTGGGAGGTAGGTCAATGAGATCCAAAGCACCACTGTCAAAAGTTTAGAGTTCCAGAATTCAAATTTCCAGACAGCTTCTGAGCCACTCATGGTTTTTTTGACTTTCATTATGTCGATTTTTCTGAATCATATTGACATTTGAGCTATTAGGAAGAACTACCCACGGCTTGCACAGTTCTGAAAGTTTTAATTATATTTACATTCTTAATTCTTCTCTCTCTCCTCTGTTCTTCATCTTTCTTTATATTTGCTCCTCTCCTCCCTCTATAAAATCTAAAGTGAAGAACAAGTGAATATAACTTGAATAGAATCTGTAGGTTAGGGAAAACCATCTTGATTCCTTTTCCCTCTGCCTTTAATCCCTTCTGTTGTGTTTGGAAAATGAACTGTTTGTAATATCATATTACATGATTTATCTATCTATGTATGTATGCATTCATTTTAACTATTTATTTTGGAAGAATTTTTAGATTTACAGACAAGCTGCCAAGCTAGTGCAGAAAGTTCCCAAACTACCCAGCTTTCTCGAATGTTAACATCTTACATAATTGTGTGTGTTGGTCAAAACTAAGAAATTAGCACTGAAATAACACCACTGACTAAGCGGCAGACTATCTGGATTTCACCCATTTTTCCACTAATGTCCTTCTTCTGTTCCAGTTCAGGATACCACAGTAGTGCATTCATTTGTCATGTCTCCTTTGTCTCCTCCAGTCTGAGATAGTTTCTTAGTCTTTCTTTCTTCTTTATAACCTTGACAGTTTTAAAGGGTTCTAGTCAGGAATTTTATAGAATGTTCCTCAATTTTATTTTATAATGGGGTTAAAGGCTTGGGGAAACATACCAGTGAGGTAAAGCACACATCATAACAGGGAGTGCATGCAATCCATATAATTATCACAAGTGATGTTAATCTTATTTGGTTAAGGTGGTGCCTGCCAGTTTTCTCCACTGTAAAGTTACTTCTTTTTCCCCTTTTTCCGCTATTCTTTGGAAGTGAGTTATTAAGTCCAGCCAACACAGGGAAAGGGAAAGGGGAATTAAGCTTCATCTCCTAGAGGGGGGAATATCTACCCATATTGTTTCAGATGCTTCTATAAGGAAGATGTGTTTGCTCTTCCCCATTTACGTATTAATATCAGTATGCACTCCTGTGTAAGTATTATATCCCTTAGGTTATAGTCCAATACCATGAACTGGATGATTTTTTCCTCAAATCATTCTAGTTTTGGCACCTAGGAACTCTTTCAGTTTGACTCAAGTTCTTTTGACATGGTCCAAATTTTTTTTTTCCTCAAGCCTAGAATCAGCTATTTCTCCAAGGATACCTGGCTCCTTTTGTTTGAGAGTGGTGTTTAGAAACCAAGATCTGGACACTGGGTGTGGTCATTGCTACTGAGCTATCATTGCTTCTAGGCAGTCTCAAGAGATAGAGCTAGGATATATGTATTCATATTAATCCATGTATAAACACAGATCTCTATTTCTATATTTGTCTATTTGTACAGCTGCTAAATAAATCATACTGATATTTCCAACTCTAAGCCAACACCACAGGCATTATTCTAGTCTTTCCTCCACCTGTTTATTTGTAACTTGTTTCTCTAACATTGAGAAGGTTGGCTTCCATCATCTCCAATTCATTTATTTATTTGTTCAGCCCTCCTATACATATAGATTAGTTTCATAATTAATAATCCATACCCCTATGAGAAAAAAAAAAAACTTATCAACCAGAGTACCTTGTGTGTACATAGGTTTTTTTTCTTTAGCTTTACAGTGTCCAGTCAAGACACTATTTTCCCAGAGTTCCTTAGATTGGCTCCCCCTCCCCTTTTATTGTGCCATACACTTATAATAAAATTAGGTACAACCTTCAGTCCATACTGGGATTCTCAACATGTTGGTTGATTTTTTTTTTAATTTGCATACAGAAAGACTTACTCTTTGTTACGTAGAGTTTTACACGTTTAAACAAATCCATAAAGTGATATATCACCAATACAGTACTATACAAAAGAGTTCCATAACCCTAAAAATTCCCCTGTGTGGCTGTATTATATTTAACCCTTCTTCTTCTCCTGGTCCCTGGAAACCATCCCTATATTTTCCCTTTTTTATAATGTCATATAAATGGAATTTGCATTTGGTTCTGCCTTCTTTCACTTAGCAAAATACATTTAAGATTTGTCCATGTTGTTGCACAAATCAATTACCTTATCTTTTTTCATTGCTGACTAGTATTCCATGTAATGGACATGCCATTTATTCACCTGTTGAAAGATATCGTGGCTATTTTCAACTCACTTGGGTGAATGTACTTACTTTAAAACAAATTCAATTGACTTGGGAATGGGATTGTTGGGTCATATGTTAAGTGTATGTTTAATTATATAAGAAACTGCTAAACTGACTCCAAGAGCTGCTGGCTGTACCATTTTGCATTCCCACCAGCCATGAATGAGAGTTCCTGTTGCTCTGCATCCTTGTCAGCATTTGCTATTGTCATTTTTGATGGTTTTAATACTTCTAATAGGTGTACAGTGGTATATCAATGTGGTTTTAATTTGCATTTACCTAATGACAAATGATGTTGGGCATCCTTTCATATACTTATTTGCCATCACTGAGTCTTCTATGGGGAAGTGTCAGACCATATATTTTTGCCAATTTTTTTTTTTTTTTTTTTGCTGTACGCGGGCCTCTCACTGTTGCGGCCTCTCCCGTTGCAGAGCACAGGCTCTGGACGCGCAGGCTCAGCGGCCATGGCTCACGGGCCCAGCCGCTCCGCGGCATGTGGAATCTTCCCGGACCGGGGCACGAACCCGCGTCCCCTGCATCGGCAGGTGGACTCTCAACCACTGCGCCACCAGGGAAGCCCCGTAAAATTAATTTTAATTGATATTTTCAATATGGTGTTTTATGTAAACATCATAAACTTTTGCATATCTCATTCACCAATGGAAGTTATTACAGTCAATTCTTATTTATAGTGGTTACATTCCATAAAGTCATTATGGACAGAGAATTAGCTAATATTGAACCATTGCTCCTAGGGAAAATAATTACATATATATATTAAAGTGTCTTGCTTGAAGCCCTCCACTGACAGGTGCCAGAGTTGGGATTCAAACCTGGCCAGCTGGCCCCAGAGCCAGAATTTCTTCTACTGCACCACTCCCTCTAGTCTTCTGTCCATCAGTCAACTCTCAGCATGAGAGATGAACCAAGGCAGAGCTTCACCCGGCTCTGCCTCAGTTGGGAAGGTGCAAGTCAAGCGACCCAAACTTTTCACCCTCTGAGCACGTCTACAAATCAGAGTGAGACAGTCAGGAGTAGAAATCAATACTCAAGTCAAAATCATGGGGTTACAAATAAATTTTAGTGAGTAGGTGAATTCACAAATACAGAATTGGTGAATAATGTGGATAGACTGTACTTGGAAGGTTTTTTGGAAAAGATGCTATAAAAGAGCAGTTTTGACTTAGAGCCTTATCTTGAATAAGGCATCTAAATGGGGGCAAAAGAGTTAAAAATATATAACAATCCCATTCTTGTCCATCTACTTTGCCACATGGGATTCTACGTATCTTACATTACGAACTTTTTCTACATAATGAAACACTCCAGTTCACTACAATTGCATATTTAATATGAACATGTTAAAGCACTGTTTATCTAACAGGCATCTGGTTCAATGAATCAAAGTTCACATCTTTGAAGAGTAAAGGCACTCAAAGCATTCCCCACTCCCTGCCTCTGTAATCACAGTCTTATTTTTAAAGGAATTTCCACAGCAGTGCTGCAGCTGCCAGACATACCCCCTTGGCTTTTGGAGCCAGGATGCCCCAGATCTTTTCTTTTTCCTTAAGCACCAGAACTATTAGTAGTGGAGTGACGGGGGGTGACTCGAATGCAACAGAAGTTGATTGATGGAGCATGGTGCCTCTCTTAATTGAGCAGAAGCTCCTAATAAAAATGAACTTCCTGGATGATTTGTGGGGTCCCAGCCACACAGCCATATGTGCCTCGCAGCAATAGGAAACAGGAGTGGCACCCAGCTAGTACCAGCTGATAATGGAGGTCGACATTTTGTAGTAAAAGGGGGAAACTTTTGTGGCTCCTTTTGGCTTTGCAGAAGGAAAATTGAGAGCACTTGACATAACAAGTTGTTTATATTATTCGTTATCCTCTAGCCTAAGAGGAGTCGCTTAGTTTCCCCGAAGTCTGGAGAGGGGCAGGGAGAGTAAGGGACAAGAGGGTACCCCTGGTATGCACTTGCTTTGCTGCCTTTTAAAGTCTCAGCTAATGTAGTCCATGGAAAGGGCACTCTGTTTGTCCTGAGAAAATTATTATTCCAGAGAAACTCTCCAATGTGGTTAGATTGCATTAGTCTTCTCTTCTCCAAGGAGCTCCTCCAATCTTTCTTCCTCTCTAGCACCATCATAATTAAGCACCTGCCCGACACAGACACTTGCTCCTTCGACTAACACCCCGGCTGTCACCAGCACACAGTGCCAATGTCTGATGCACCGCCCTGCCCTCTACTGATTGTTCTTTCTCCATTTTCACATTTGTGTGCCTATCCATTCCTAAATCAGAGGTCTTAGGCAGTAGACTCTGGGCATCCACATTTTCAGGCACACCTTCTCTGACACCCTGTGTCAAATTCCAGCCCTTCCCTTCTGCCCCTTCTTACCACTTAGCACCTTCTCACCACTTAGCACCTTCTCACACACTCTACATTTTATTTATTCTTTGTGGTCTCTCTCCCACTAAAATGTAAGCTCTGTGAGATCAGGAATTGGGGTTTACTTTTATCTCTACTCATTCCCCAGCTTATAGAACAGTGTAGTAGGCCCTCAGTACATACTCACTGAATGTAATAAATAAATGATCTTTCCAAAGGTAGAGAATATCTCTCTTTAGCTCACACTACTCAAGCCCTTGCAATAAATGGTCCTTTCATAAATGTCTCAATCCTAAACATGAGGACTTGACTTTCATTTGTAGTGGTTGCTAAATATTTAGAAGAGTAGGTCTGCTGCTCCTGGGGATGTCAGGCTGGAAAGACATTTTGTTTTGTTTCTCCTCTCCAGATCCTTTCTTTGCAGTGAAGTCTTCTGCAAAGTCCTCTATTGACTGTCGGGCAAAAAGGTACATGGAAATCAAAGCCCATCAATTTTTTTTCCAGTCTTGGGATCAGGTTATCATCTGGCTGCCCAGAACATTTGGTGTCTGGAAGAAGTCATGAGCCTGTGTTAATGTCAACATTATTTGGAATAAAACTTTCTTTTCTTTTTTCTTTTTTTTTGTATACTGGTGGCTCACAAACAATACATATTCATAAATGCTGATGAGATGGTAGGTCTGAGCTGACATGGTCTCCAAAGAGCAACGGGACCAGTGTGGGTTGGAGGATGAATGGAAGGACAGCCATGAATACCTGTGTACCTCCAGTCAGGGATTACAAGTCCTGCTCTATAGGCCATTTTTTTTTTTTTCACAAAGGCCACCTATAAGGAAGTGTACCTGTAGTGAAGTTTCAGATATTTCTGGCTTTTGTTGGACTATTTTTACTTTTATTATTAAAAAAAATTTTTTTGCAAAGGGATTATACAACAAATGTTTCTTCAGTGTTTATTCTATAAAGGGCACTGTGTTAGGGGCCAGAAATACAGTCACGCATGTGCCTGCCCTCTCAACCAAGAATCAAGTATTGAATTTTATTTGGGGCCCAGCAAGTATTAAAGAGGGATGCTCCAAGAATACTAGCAAAATATTTAGCTTTGAGGGCCTTGTAGTCTTGGTAGGAAGCTGAGAGTTGCATTCAGGACAAGAGAACAACACAAGAAAAATCCAAATTGACTACTGCAATTGGTAGTGCTATTATTTAAAGTTCAGGGTTTGGAAAAGGAAAAGAAAGCATATACATGACACTACATAAGCAGGGCACTTCAGGAGCTTTTCAAAAGTGTACTGTATGGTCTAAGGTATTCAATACCTTATACTCTAATCTAGAAAATAAGGTGACCTAAATAGTCAAAATACTTTTGCATAATTTACTCTATAACGCAAAAATTATCAAATTACTTTTAATCCTTTTGTTCCCACTTATCTTGAAATCTTAAAAGAAGTAAAAGAAGATAGAGAAGAAAAGGGAAAATGAGTAGTGCTTCTAGACCTGAAAGGTGAGTTTATTTAGGTTACCTGGGTTAATGAGGCTAAGTAAAAAGAAAGAGAGAGAATAAACAACCATGAGGGAAAGATAATTGGACCAAAGTATTAAGTCAAAGCTTTTCATAGCCAGGCATGCACTTCTAGTCATCCAGACTGACTCGGGCTCTAGTTTCAAAGATGGTGTTTTCCATTTTAAACACCACTCTTTCTTATTTTCAACTCATTGCCCTGTCAGTTTCTGGAAAGCAGGGTCTAGAATTGACTAATCTACCCCTAGTTCTCTGAATAAGTGATTCTGTTCACAACAATCGGGGACCTACCCTTAAACACAAAGTTGATATCATTAAACTAAATCATTGGAATTTGAAAATAGGGAAGTTAGAAGTGGAACAGGCTCTAATCTCCAGGAACTGGGAAAGTGAGGCCCTGGCCACTGCAGAGGCCCACAGGAGCCTATCTGAGCAGAGGCCCACTGAGCACTGATTCCAGAAACCCTCCAAGTCTCCTTCTGTCCTTAATCTGTTTTCTCAAGTACATCTGCCATCTATTGGTCTGCAGAGCAGAGAGATTTCTCAGTATAGGTTAGGAATTTGACTTTTTGGAATAATTCTATCAAGCATGAGTCTGGGAAACATTAGCTCTGTTTCCCAAGGTGCGATAACCCCTAGATAAGCAGAACGTTGAGACTGCCAACTCCCTATGGGGCAAGTCATGGTGCGGGAGAAAAGGTCACGGTCCTTGGAGTCAGACTGACCTGACTTGAGGTCTGGTTCCACCACTAACTAGATATGGGATCTTGAACAAATTGTTTACTCTTGATCTGCAAAAATCAGTATTATGAAAATTAAAACTAAGAAAGGTAGAAAAAATCCTAATCTAAAAGCCCCTATGTTATCTCAGATAATAAAGGATAGTTTCCTTCCTATCTCAACTAAGCTAGGAAATAATATTCTGGACTTATAGGGATCGGCAAATCTTTTCTGTAAAGGGCCAGATAGTAAATGTTTTAGGCTTTGTGGGCTATACAGTCTCTGTCACAAGTACTCATCTCTGCCATTGTCCTGCAAAAGCAGCCATGGACAAGACATAATCAAAAAAGCGTGACTCGTACTACTTGACTTATAAAAACAGGCAGCTGGCCAGATTTGCAAGCAGTGCTTCTCAGACCTGAATGGGCATGTGAATCCCCCAAGGACCTTGTGAAAATGCAGAATCTGATTCTGTAGGTCTCCGTGGGAACCTGATTTTGTTTCCCTAACAGTCTTCCAGGGGCACTGCTGATGCTGCTGTTAATTGGACTCAAGGGAGCACAAGGTAAGGACCACCTGGGAAACTCTTCTGATCCTCAAACCATAATATTTATTTCATTCGACCGGTTAGGTGGTGCACTGTTTTAGTCCCTCCTGGCTGCTATAACAGAAATAACATATATCGGTGACTTAAACAGCAAATATTTACTTCTCATGGTTCTGGAGGTCAAGAAGTCCAAGATCAAGGCACTGGCAGATTTAGTGTCTGCTGAGAGCTTGCTTTCTGGTTCAGAGATGTCTGTCTTCCTGCTGTGTCCTCACATGGTGGAAAGAGTAAGGGAGCTCTCTGGGGTCTCTTTTACAAGGGCACTAATCCCATTCATGAGGGCTTTCCCCTCATGGCCTAATCACCTCCCCCAAAGGCCCCATCTCCAAATACCATCGCACTGAGGAATAGGTTTCAACATATGAATTGAGGGCTGGGGGACACAAACATTCAGTCTGTAGCAATTGCCAACTTCTCAAAATTAGTCAACTAGCTCATATTAAGAATATATTTACCATTTCTTACTCCATGCATCTTCGACGATCTGTTTGAATCCGGAACTTTAATCTTAGTGAATTTAATGCTAATTTTTACTTAGACCAAAAGCAATTCTTCCCTGGTTAGATTCCGTGTCATTCTCTCTCTTTCTCCTTTTCGTAATAAATGAGCTCTTAACATAATGGGATTGTACTAGAATTACACAAACTGTGAATTGGCCATTGCCTCTCACTTTCCAGGATGATGTTTAGTGATACACTGCCCCAGTCCACTCCCAGAGTAATGATTTCCTGTGATGGCCTCCTACACCATCTATAAAGATGCCACTCTATAAAACCAGCGAAGGAGGTACCAGTGAACAGGGAGATGAGGGCACATAGTGGATGTTAATTGGCCTTGCCCAGTGCAGAATCAAACTTACCTACGCAACCAGGTACTGAGGACCTTGCTCTTTGAGTAGAAAACCTCCTTCTCTGAAGGCATGGCAATCATGGCTTTCAAATTCATTTTGGCTTCCTTGGAACAGAAGCTTGGTCCTGCAGAGAGCTGAAATACCAGCTCAAAACATACTGTACCTCTATGTTTTAGCATTTCTCATCCCAAATAACCTCAATACAATACTCCAAAATTAATCCACCTTCAACCTCAGCTTAAACTGAAATGGGAAATGCCAACAATATGCTCTGTCTACTAAAACATTCTAGTCTGCTTTTGCAGCCTGATCTGCTGAGTTTATTTTGTATGTGGTGTAGCTTCTGAGCTTAGGAGTGTTACAAAAACCCACCCCCGCTCCGCCCTGGCATCTTTGTAAGGTCAGACCTAAACTTGAACTATCCAGAAAATAAAGGAATTCACTTTCTGATTTTTTTCTAGACGAGGAGACCCCATAAACCTTGCTAATTATTTTAGTTTTTCATGTTCTTCTTAGTTAGCAAATTGTCCTTAAATTGAACCTAAATTCTTCTTGCTGCAAAATAAACCCATCTCCCTTTCTCTTCTTATTTTAAACAGCTGCTAAACACTACTTATCCAGCAGCAATTAGCCTGAACTAATCTTCAAAATCTCCTGAGGGGCACTCATTTTCCAGAGATTTGGGTGGGGATTTTAGGCAGGGTGGAAAGGCCAGGAGGGAGTGTGTTTTGAAAAAAACACCACAGGTCTTTACAAGCCGAATGCAAAGATAAAGAGAATTATTACCTAATTGTAAGAAACATACCCCCCAAAATGTGTCTTTGCTTTGTACACTGGTGTTTCTTCAACTATTTATTGAATGAGGATAGTCTTTAAAATCTTACTGCACTCGGGGCTTCCCTGGTGGCGCTGTGGTTGAGAGTCCGCCTGCTGATGCAGGGGACACGGGTTCGTGCCCCGGTCCGGGAAGATCCCACGTGCCGCTGAGCGGCTGGGCCCATGAGCCACGGCCGCTGAGCCTGCGCGTCCAGAGCCTGTGCTCAGCAACGGGAGAGGCCACAACAGTGAGAGGCCCACATACCACAAAAAAAAAAAAAAGAAAAAGCTTACTGCACTGCTGTGTTGCTTAACTAAAAAATTAAATCCATGTAACCCTTTAGAGCTAGGGATTATCTTGGTCCATCTTTCCTTAGTTTATAAATGAGGGCAACTAGGCAAGGACTGAGGTCAAATGATGAACAGTAAAGGGTTAACTCATGATTGGCCGCACTTTGCACATCTCAGGAAAAGCTCTGGGTCTTTCCAGACTCCTGAGAGGTAACCTATGAGCCCATGGAATGTCCTGCCTGATGAGACTGTCCTTGGCTACTTGGGGGCCTTGGACCGTGACAGATGTGCTATGTGCTAGCATAGCATCACTACGTGAACAATGTGATTTATGTTGGAGACCTTGGACCATGTGGTATCATGTTGACCTCTGGAGGGGCTGGAAGACAGCCACATCTATGAGACTGAACCCCAGTAAAGACCCTGGACACCAAGGCTCAGGTGAGCTTCCCCAGTTGGCAATGCTTCATGCGTGTTCCCACACATCGTCACTGGGAAAAATAATTGTGGTCACCATGACCCACTGGGAAAGGATAACTAGAAGCAGCTCCCTGGTGTCCCCTGGACCCTGACCTGTGATCACTTAGAGGCAATTTCAAACCTGGAGCGTGGGGTTATATCTGTGTTAAGAGATAAGAATGTGAGGAGTTGGGCAGATTCACCAGCATGTTATAAATACAAAAGTTATCACATATATTGAGGATAAAAACGTGAACATTCTCAAATGGCTGGAGGTGGTAACAGAGGGTAAAATTCCCAAACAGTCAGTCGGGTACAAGCATCAGAGAGAACTCCTTCACAGATGAAAAAAACAACACTATCTCAAGTATAGGGGTTGCATTAAAGGATGTGTTCTGCCAGTTAGCAGTTCGTTACCTTTCAGTCTCACCTTCCTTGACCAACCTGTGTGTTCTTAACGTAAACATTCTGCCTTCGTCAGCTGGCAGGATGTTAAATGTTGTCAGTAGAGGGCACTAGAGAGACACCGGGAGGACGGGTCTTCCTTCCTGGTTCTAGGCTCCTGCCGTGCGAGCTGATTCTCCAGCGTGGTGGCTTCTCCAGCAGCTGGCTTCTGCGACCCTCCAGCCTCAGGCTTCCACAGCACGTGACTTCTTCAGTGCCAGACTCCTGTAGTGTAGGTGACATCTTGAGCATCTGGTTCGTGCAGGATGGGCAGCTTGGCTTCAGCACTGTGTGTGTGGCTTTCCTAACGCCCAGCTCTTGCACCACAGTTTTTCCAGCGCCTGACTCTTGCCCTGTGTGGCCCAGCAGCAGCCCCAGGCCCGCCTCCCCCATTCTCCCCACCAGGGCAGTTTTGTAGGCACAGGAGCTCCAGAGAGACACCTCCTGTGAAGAGCTTTGCCCAGCACCCTAAAGGGTAGATTTACAGTGAGTTCTGCTGGTGCAGCACCACAGGAGCCAGAGTCAAGTCCTCCAAAAGTCTCGCAGGCAGGAGCTCTTCCTTAGATGCAGTTTATCAGCCGTAAGGTTAGTGGCTCCTTTTTCTGTTACTCCTATATTCTTTTATTTATTTATTTTTTTTACCATCTTTATTGGAGTATAATTGCTTTACACTGGTGTGCTAGTTTCTGCTTTATAACAAAGTGAATCAGTTATACATATACATATGTTCCCATATCTCTTCCCTCTTGCGTCTCCCTCCCTCCCACCCTCCCTATCGCACCCCTCTAGGTGGTCACAGGGCACCGAGCTGATCTCCCTGTGCTATGCGGCTGCTTCCCACTAGCTATCTATTTTACATTTGGTAGTGTATATATGTCCATGCCACTCTCTCACTTTGTCACAGCTTACCCTTCCCCCTCCCCATGTCCTCAGGTCCATTCTATATGTCTGCATATTTATTCCTGTCCTGCCCCTAGGTTCTTCAGAACCTTTTTTTTGTTTTTAGATTCCATATATATGTGTTAGCATACGGTATTTGTTTTTCTCTTTCTGACTTACTTCACTCTGTATGACAGACTGTTACTCCTATATTCTTTAGAGTTCCCTGCACTTCTTACTAGCCCACCCTTGGCACTCCAATCTTATGTTAGAGTTACTAATTCTCTATGTTAAACTTTCCACGTTCAAATTACAACGTGGTTTTGTATCCTGATTGGACCCTGACTGATACATCCTGGTTTCTATGAGTCATTGCAAAGTAATTTATATCAGAGGGATTATTGCTTGCATAATTGCTTTTATTGTTTTTTCTTTCCTATGAAATAAAGTAGCCATGTAATCTGTAAATTTTGTTTCCCTCTCCAAGCCTGTTATTAAAAATGCTAGTCTCAATAATAGGTCAGATTTATTGATGTATTACCACAGAGCTCTATTCAGAAAGCTCCGTCAAATCCATGGCTTTCACCAAAGCCAAAATGACTTCACTGTACCAGCCTCTTTGGAGAGCATTATATCAGAGAGCACATAAAGCTTTGGGAAAGTGACCTCATTCCCTCTCCTTTCTCCTTTTAATCACTCTCGTCTCATCAAAGTCTAAAAGAACTTTCAATGCCCTTTTCCATCTTCTGCCTCTGTGAGGCTGTCATCCTGGGCTTTTTTGAGCAAATATACGGTGAAATAAAGGTGTTTAAATTCAATCTCTCAAAACATGACAGGGAGATCAGACGTTTGAAAAATCTTCAGATTTCCTTGACATCTGTAATAAGGTTTGAAGAAGTGGAAATAGCAGGAATGATGTGGTCACATCCCCCAAAGCATCCTATTAGTGAGCTTGTAAGACCTCATGCCTTCGAGACTCACAGAGGCTGAAGTGTAGTTACATCCCAAGGAGGGAAAAACAGATGATCTCTTTCAGACCTTGGGTTAATTGGAAATCTTCTTAAATGGGTTTAAATATTGTTCACTTATAAACTGCTATGTGAATAGATAGCTTGTTTGATCAGATGCTTTCAACTACCTGAAGCCTTTTTCAGTGACGTTTAATGAGGAAAAGTTAATGCCAGGTTTTGGATATATCCCATAATTTCCTCCTGTGAATTACTTTGAGCTCAATTTCTTTATTGTTAGAGGGCCCAGTGTGATAGCTAGCTCCCTCTCTTTCAGTGATCTGCATCCATGTTAGCTTAGACTGATAGTATTTCTGGTACTTAACCACGATTTGGCTGCACCTGTAATACTCAATACATACTTGGTCAGTGCACCTCAAGGGAAACACATATTAATGTCCTATTGCTGCGTAACAAATTATCACGAATTTAGGGGTTTAAAAAACACCTATTAATTAGTTTGAAGTTCTGTAGGTTAAAAATCTGGTGCGGTGTGTCTGGGTTCTCTGCTCAGGGAATCACAGGCTGAAATCAAGGCATTGGCCGGGCTGAATTTTATTCTGGAGTCTCTGGAGAGGAATTTGCTTCCAAGATCATTCTTTTTGCTGGCAGGACTTAAGTTTCTTGCAGTTGTAGGACGGGGACCCTAATTTCCTTGCTGGCTGTAAATCTTGGGTCTCTCTCTGTTCCTAGAGGCCATTCACATTCCTTGCCACATGGTTCCCTCCATCTTCAAGCCAGCCACAGTGCATCAAGTTCTTCTCTGAATCTGATTTAGCTCCGTGACTAGCCAGAGAAAGCTCTGTTTGAAGGGCACATGTGATTAGGTGAGGCCAACCTGTATAATCTCCCTACGGTGCCATAGACATTACCTGAATCACCTAATTCACACTCCTGGAGATTATGCAAGGTGTAGACACCAGGGGAGCAGGACACTTTGCAGGCTATCTTAGAATTCTGCCTACCACACACATCTCAGATAGAAAACAGTTGGGCGAAGTAAAAGATTTAGAGTTGCTTCTATGCGAATTGAGGTTTTAAAAACATGGTGGTGGAGAAATATATCTGAATTAAAAAGAAATAAAAGCATGGATGTCTAATCTTATTCTAAATAAGATTAGAATTGTCCACCAAATGCTAGAACAATAGAACCAGATGACACATCCTAAAATTTAGGAAGAAAAATAAGTATAGAATACATTTATACAAGGAAAAAAATTGAAAATTCATTAAAGCAAAAAGTGGTAGAACTTGGACACAATAGGGTCAAATAAAGTAAATCAAATATTTGAATTTCTACTATATGTCAGAGCAGAAATCAACAGAAGATAAAGTAATCATAATAGTTAGCATTTATTGAGTACTTACTACGTGCTAGAGCAGCTAGATCCTACTGCAGCTGATTTACACATGAGGTATTTACATTCAATTGTCAAAACATACCTAGGGACTTTGCTCATCCTTTCTTTGTATTTGTGGAAAGCGAAGCAGAGAGAGGTTGAGTAACTTGCCCGAGATCACCTTATAAGTGGAAGAGTCAAGACTGAACCCAGGAAACTAGGCTCTAGTATATGTTTATATCTCCTGTAAGGAAGGGAATGATGGAAAGGAAAGTTGCATGGAGGAAAGATGGAGAAAGAGATGTCTAAGGGCAAAAGCAAAGGCTACATCGTTCCTATCATTCATAGGAGGAGTACTAGCAGTGTGATAACCAGGTATCGTCTCTTCTGGATAGTTTCTAGATAAGCACCATAAGCCTTTGCCTCTGTGTCTCCATGTGGGAACTAATCTGTTACATGAAGGTTAGATACATGAAGACATTAAATTTCATTACAGGGCAGACTTCCTGGCCTAGGAATCATCTACCACCTCTGTATTCATTCACTTATTTATTCATTTACTCAATAAGTATTTATGAGGGCCTAGTATGTGTCAGACATTGTTTGAGGTGCTGAGACTCCATTAGTGATGAGAGACACATATCAGTTCTTAGGAAGCACACGTTCCAAGGAGAAGCATTCCATAAACAAAGGAACATCACGTAGTAACAAGAACTATGAGGAAAAAGCAGTGCTGAAGTAATCATGGCTGGAGGGATAGAGACGTTTGGTGATGGGGAAGGTTTATCTGATAAAAATGATATTATTATTATTTTGGGGAAGGGACTACAGGATATTTATTCAAGCCCATGCAATAACAGTGGTATATTTGTAAACTTCATGTCTTTGAAGAGTCATCTTCCCATTCATTCATTCTTGTATGCATTCATTCAGTGATTCATTTGGGTTTTTTTTTTTAATATATACATTTTTAATATTTGAAATATTTACATAATGGAGCCATGTCATGGTCCAGTGTTAAGAACGGTGTTTTCAAATGTCCTCTTAAGACATAAAAAACGGGGGCTTCCCTGGTGGCGCAGTGGTTGAGAGTCCACCTGCCGATGCAGGGGACACGGGTTCGTGGCCCGGTCTGGGAAGATCCCACATGCCACGGAGCGGCTGGGCCCGTGAGCCATGGCTGCTGGGCCTGCGCGTCAGGAGCCTGTGCTCCGCAACGGGTGAGGCCACAACAGTGAGAGGCCCTAGTACCAAAAAAAAAAAAAAAAAAAAAGATGTAAATAAAAAAGCATAACTGAGCTTGAATTACTAAAAATGATATTTAAATTGTGACTTGAATGACTAAGATGAAGCCAGCAGGTAGCTTTGGATATTTCTGTTCTGCTCTGTGTTGGTTTTACAGTTTGTGCTATAGGGACAACATATTTCCTTTCTAATTCTTGTAGGTGAAGCACCTCTCTAAGCTCCTTGTAACACTAAGCATATCATTAGATTTGTCTTTTAAAGTGAATTTTGGATGACGAAACATCCGTGGACTTAAGGGAAGTTTGAGTGTGCTCCAACTTTTCTCTCCCAAAGTAAAAAACGCTCCTGAGACCTAATATAATATATACTATTTTTACTGGATTTATCTGCAGACAGTTTTAGACGGCTGAGGATAAATGCAAGTCACAAGCAAGCAATGATCATTTGGCCAACCACGTGAAAATGTATTAATTATTGGTTCAGTTTTGTTACTCAAAGACTATAGGATATAAATATGCTCCTTATTTTCAGAATGAACTCACTGCTTCAGTTCTTCCACATTGTTGCCTTTAATTAGAGTTTCTAATCAATCATCTCTGTGTATTGTTCCACGTCCAGAAGTCCATGTTAATAACACGTCTGCTTACTTATAAGAATTTGGTGAAAAGTTTAATTTCAGGATGTGGATCCATCTGGCCTTGCCAACTGTAGAACTACAGAGGGTAAGTTGGTGGTAAAGGGAACACCATCTGTTTCTGAGAATTTAGTTGATCTCTGCATGATGAACAGGAACTCAATTGCAAGACTGAAGAGCCAAGATGGAAGACAAAAAAGTGAAGAGTTTATTGGGTCTTCTGTCTTATCATGAGCACAATTTTCACAGGATGAATCAACATCATAACCAACGAGCAAAAGGTTTACATTATTCACCTAGTCACTGGGAAGAAATCACGTTCCACACATTTGCCTTTTCTTTCTTCCTCTTTGCTAACAACCAGTTGTTAAAAGGAACTGTATTCTTTCTGCCTAAACATATATTTGTTCAAAAGTAATAACCCGTGGATCCATTAGTGTTGAATCAACAATTGACCAGCATTCTCTAAGTCAACAGGACTCTTTATCAAGAGTTCTTACTCACTTCACCACCAAGGCCTTCTTTTAGGCCAACCATCTGCCTGGAGTTTATTTTTAAATATTTTCACTGGAAGTAATAGTTTTTAATATCACTTCAGTAATAGTTTTTCCATTCTTCTTAAGCTAAGGCATTTGGGCCATCATTCTAAGTAAACAAATAAACTGTTATTACAGTGAATTCTAGCCACAAGCAGAGATAGTTGATGTTTATTTAGTCTGTACCACCAGCATATATAGAATAACTAGGTCAAGTGGGGAGAAATCAAGTGCTTTGTTGTTGTTTGAAGGCAGCTTGACTATTTAAAAAATAATAATCTAACCTAACAAGTTTAATACTGATTTATCACAGATAGGCACTATATTTGCACACCCTAACTTCGTCCCAAAAACTTGTACCCAGAGAAAGAGCCACAAACTCGTCTTAATAATTATTCATCCATAAATTGCAATGGTTTCCTGGTGCTGACAGATGGAGAAATATGTGCTCTGGGTGGCCTCTCTGAAGTTTGGCAGTAGATGAGCATGATCTCATGCAACAAGGATAGAATATTCTCCAGTTCTCTTGGCAGAAGGTGACGATGACTGTAAAGGAGATTAAGCTTCTAAGCAATATTTCCTTCTGAAAACCTTCTTTAGGTATTTTTATAAAGAAATAGCACTCCTAAATGAAACCTGCTGTAAACTGAGAGCATATATTGCTGTCAAACAAGGATATTCTAGATTCTAGGTGTTAGACACAGCTGTGAAATATATGGACCTGAATAAAAATCAATAGAAAATAAGTAATCATTTCTTAAACTAAGCTAAACAAAAGTTCTGACAGAATGTTTACAGATACCACTCAGTCATTCACTTTTATTGCCTTGTTCTCTTAATAATCTAGCACTGAGGATCTTGCCAAATATGGGTATTTTGGTTCCAATGATCTGCTTAGAAACAGTTCTTTTTAATGGAATCTGCATCATCAAGGGCACAGTTGACATCCTATGTAACTCCTTAATTTAATTTGAAGGAAACACTGACATCAACCTTGGACAAGTACCCAAACTAGAGCATGTTCAAATTATTTATTTTATTTTATTTTTTAGCAGTACGCGGGCCTCTCACTGTTGTGGCCTCTCCTGTGCGGAGCACAGGCTCCGGACGCGCAGGCTCAGCGGCCATGGCTCACGGGCCCAGCCGCTCCACGGCATGTGGGATCTTCCCGGACCGGGGCACGAACCCGTGTCCCCTGCATCGGCAGGTGGACTCTCAACCACTGCGCCACCAGGGAAGGCCATGTTCAAATTATTAAAGAGCTTTAATCCACTCCCCGCCTCCATCTTCACTGAACTTTATCATATTGAAACCAAACTCCCAAGGATGGCAAGTGGGTTTCAAACTCACATTTCAATTCAAATTGAATAGTGGCTGCCTGGAGAGCCATGTGAAGGAGGATTCTGAGCTCAGATCAGTAGAAATGAAGATTGTAATTAGTAACATCTGCCTTGAAGAGGGAGTGGTAGAAACAACTAGAGGATGAAGTTCTGGAGCCTAAGGATGTTTAACAGAGAAAAGAAATCTCAGGTGAGTCATGGTCTCTTTTCCAAATGCTTGAAGGGCAGCCATGTGAAAAAGAGACTCAATTCATTCTAAAGCACCAAATCGATAGCAATAAGTGAAATCACAAACTCCATATAACAAAGGAATCTTAAATAATTTTAAAAGCCCAAAATGCAACATACTCTCTTGAGAGGGAGAGTTATTCCCAAGACTTAGGAGTGCTCAAGCAAGGGTATGGATAGCTTAGAAAGAATTCCAGCAGTTGTGAATAAAGTTAGAATAAATAATTTTTAGGGAGTCCTTGCCAAAATGAAACGTATCAAAGGCATTGGTGCCGTATAGTGGAAACCAGTTGGTTGCCCTGAAAGGTTAGTTATATGCTCAGTTAATGTCCCAACAGCAATCAGGATCTTTGCCACAGAGTGAAGGAGATGGGGAGAAAATCACATAAGACAGGGATGAAAGTTGTGTAGTCAGAAGAGAAAAGCCTTCTTGATTATGCTGTGGACTTTCTGAAGTCTTTAATTCTCCCTCTAGCCCATCTTCAAACTGGCATGTGGGACGTACTGTAGATGGATGGCAAAGCTCATCAGGAGAAGCACACACATATATCTTGTGGGTTGATTTTTTTATTTGCCAGCTCAAGAGGAGCAGGGAGATTTATTTGGAAGGATGGTAATGAAGGTGGGGAAGCTCTCGTTAGACTGCAGTTTCTGTTTCCAACATGTTATTCTCACTTTTTTCTCTTCTTAATGCTGAGTTGCTCTCTTTATTTCTGCTTAATTTTCTTTAAAGAGGATATTTGGGTATAATAAGCCAGTGACTTGAGAAAGGATGGTAGTAAAGATGTGGGACCATAGAATTTCTATGTGTAATTTTTGCTGAGATATTTCAAATGTTTTAATTATACTCCACTTTTTAAAATTATACATGCACACATTTATCTATACACAATTACACACCATTTGAAAATAAGTTGATTTCTTTATCCCCAAATGAGATTTCATGTTCCTTTTCTTGCTGTCTTGTTTTTGCTCTGCCTTATAAGAATGAAATCATTCACTAACGATGGAAAAAAAAAATCACTTTCTTCCTTCCTAGCAGTGGCACAAGGAAAAGGGCTTACTTGGCTAGACCCTAAAAAATACAGCAAAAGAGCTCACCATCACCATCCTGATCTGAGCCAAGGAATGGAATTGGTCACTAAAAGGAAGAAGTAGATTGATAAACTCTTGGCTTCCAGAATGGTGTTTCCTGCCAAGGAGACAAAGTCATGGCCTTTGGAGGACTGTTAGCCACCAGCACCAGGACCATCATTCTAATGCAGCAACTAAGAGCCTGAGCTGAAGACTCACACTAGACCTGAGTCCAATCCCAACTTAGAAAATGCTGTTTTCTATATGACATTCATTTATTTACTTATCCTGTCTTAATTTCCTCATCTGAAAATGGAGATAATAAATCCTAGCCTCACATGACTTTGGAGATATTAATTAGAATAATTATGAGCACACCACGCAAATAATGCTTAATTATAGAATATTACTGATTTTCAATGTAAATATTGAGTCAAAGGGCCATACTGATAAGTACATCCAGATGCATTTTGAATGCCGAAAATCAGTTGTAGCTGGTTGAAACTTTGTAGAACAAATTTTTGATTATATAGGTGATCGTTATTCACTTTCTGATTTACGCTTAAGTTTGACATCTCTCTGCCAAGGCTTGTCTTTTATTTTTCTTATTTCTGCAGTAGAATATTATCAAAACAGGATCAGGAATTTTGGAATGTTACTTGTGTTTGTAAAGTTTCAGTTATGAAAGCTATTAATTACCTATAGGTTTTCACTTTATGAGATCACCCTGAACGTTTTGTTTATGTACGAAATTTAAACCTTACTATTGTGGCACAAGAAGTCACATGTCAAAAGACAGGTATGTACCAAATTTTCTTTTACAGGCAGTTTGAAATCACGAATGCATATACCACTGAAAATAACTCTATATTATTTATTGTGGTTTGGTGTCCAGGTCAGTCCACAAAAAGCTATCCAACTCATATCCTACTTTCTCTAAAACAGGAATAACATTTTAGAAATAAAGGGCCACATTTCATAGTATTTCTGTGAGGAAAAAAAAAAGAGTGTGGAGACTCAGAGTGGGGCAATAGAAACAGATCTTCCAGCTGCCTTACTCCCATTTTCATTCTAAACAAGTGGTGGTGACTTCTGAGGCCTTTAGTAGGGTGATAGCAGGAGATTTAAGACAGGAAACCAGTTAGCGGGAGAGAAGGAAGATAGGGGTGACAGGAAAATATGGGCGTGGAAAGCCGTAGCTGTATGTCTTTGTTTCAAGCTGTCACCCTTTTTTCTTTTTAGTTATCCTCAGAGAGTAGTACTCTGGCAATAAAAATAATACTAATAACAATGATCATTTATTGAGAGCTTGCTGAATTAGAGGCATAGTCTTAAGTGATTTTTAACAAGCAGTCGGTCCTCTTAATAACCCGGAGAGGAAAGTATTATTATTCTAATCCTTATAGATGAGAAAACTGAGGCTTGGGGAGGTTAAGAAATGTTGCCAAGATCATGCACAAAGTTAAGTGACAGAGCCACCTGAAACTGCCATTAGTGACCCAAACTGCCAGCCAAAGGTAGAACCCAGCTCTGGTTGTGCTTTCGATGGTTTTCACAATGTTTTGACAATTGAAATCTTGGCCAACACCTAAAAATAGAGAATTTCAGGGAAATATTTCCAGCTTCTCTTAAAAAGTAGATAGTTTGAAGTCACTGGGTCGGCATTCTCACAGGCAGGTCAGGTGGAGTCGAGGGGTAGCCACCATCCTCAGAGAGAACAGGTGCTCTCCAGGGTTTTGGTTTTGGTTTGCCCCCCATCCCCTTTCACCCTCACTGGGCTAATTGTACACAGAGCAAAATGTACATACAGGAAGGTGCACAGTTCACGAAAAATAAAGTTCATTGAAATTCTCACAAATGAAACATGAATGCATTCATAACCTAAATCAAGAAATAGAACATAACCAGCACCTACCTCTCCAGAAGGCTCCTGTGTTCCCTTCACAGTTACTACGACTTCATCCCAAATCACCAGAGATTCACTTTGTCTATTTTTTTACCTTAAATAAACGGACAGATTTATTTGTATGTATGTTGCATGTCTGGTGGGTTTTACTCAACATTGTATTTATGAGATTCTTCTATGTTGTTGAGAGTAGCAGTAGTGTTAATTTTTATATTTTATTTTATGATTATACCTCAATTTATTTATCCTTTGCACTGTTCATAGCCCTTTGGGTTGTTTCCAATTTTTTTGGCTGTTACAAACAGTGCTTTCATTGGTATCTTCTATCTATCTTTTAGTGAGTATATATATAGACATCTCTCTCAGACGTACGTAGGAGAGGAATTACCGGGTCACAGGATAGACATATGTTAAGCTTTTTTTTTTTTTTTTTTTGGCGGTACGCGGGCCTCTCACTGTTGTGGCCTCTCCCGCTGCGGAGCACAGGCTCCGGACGCGCAGGCTAAGCGGCCATGGCTCACGGGCCCAGCCGCTCCGCGGCATGTGGGATCTTCCCGGACCAGGGCACGAACCCGTGTCCCCTGCATCGGCAGGCAGACTCTCAACCACTGCGCCACCAGGGAAGCCCAATATGTTAAGCTTTTGTAGCCACAGCCCAATAGTTTTCCAAAGATATTGTAACAATTTATATTCCTGCCAACTTACTGGCTGAGAGCTACAGTAGAGTCATCTTTTTATTTTTCTCTTTTTAGAGTCATATTTTTTGATTACCATTCTTTTAAAATTTCACTATTATAATGAGTATGTACTGGCATTTCTTTGTGTTTTTTTAAAGCAGTTTCATTGGGCTATAAATAATGTCCCATAAAATTCACTCAGTTAACATGTACAATTCAATGGTTTTGGTATATTTACAGAGCTGTTCAACCATCACCATAATGTAATTTTAGAATATTTAAAAAGAAAATTTATAAAGCAAGTTTCTCCCCAAAGAAACTCACACCCATTAGCAGTCAATCTCCATCCCCCTTCCCACCCCTAGGCAACCACTAATATTTCTGTCTCTATACATTTGCCTATTCTGAACCTTTCATATAAACGGAACCATACAACGTGTGGTCTTTCGTGAATAGCTTATTTCACTTAGTATAATGTTTTTGAGGTTCATCCAAATTGTCACGTGTATCAGTACATTATTCCTTTTTACTGCCAAACAATATTCCATTATATGGACATACCACAATTTGTTTCTCCACTCATCAGTAGATGGACATTTGACTTGTTTCTAAACTTCAAGGCTGTACTGTGAACATTTTGTATATATCTGTTGGTGAACGTGTGTACACATTTCTTTTAGATATACGTAGGAGAGGAATTGCTGGGTCACAAAATACTCATGTGGTAAGTTTCTAGTGGCTGTATACAAACAGTTTAAGAAAGATATGGTATAAAATATATTTCTACCAATTTACCAGATGAGTTACAGTTGTGTGATATTTTGGTATTGTCATTCTTTTATTTTTTTTATAAAATTATTTTTTTAAGAGAGCAGTTTTAGCAAAATTGCAAGAAAGGTACAGAGATTTCCCGTATGCTCCCTGACCTCACACATGCACAGCCCCTCACATTATCAACTTCCCCCACCAAAGTGGTACATTTGTTATAATTGATGAACCTACATTGACATATCATAATCAACCAAAGTCCACAGTTTACATTAGGGCTCACTCTTTGTTTTGTACATTGTATGGGTTTGAACAAATTTATAATGACATGTATTCATTATTATAATGTCACACAGAGTATTTTCACTGCCCTAAAAATTCTCTGTGCTCTGCCTTTTCATCCCTCCCTCTCAGCCCTATGCTTGGCAATCACTGATTTTTTTACTGTCTCCATAATTTTGCATTTTCCAGAATGTCAAATAGTTGGAATCATATAGTACATATCCTTTTGGCTTCTTTCATTGAGTAATATGTGTTTAAGGTTCTTCACTGTGTTTTCACAGCTTGATAGCTCATTTCTTTTTTTTAGCACTGAATAATTTTCCATTGTCTTGATGTACCACAGTTTATCTCTCCAATCACCTACTGAAGGGCAACTTGGTTGCTTCCAAGTTTGGGCAATTATGAATAAAGCTGTTATAAATATCCGTGTGTAAGGTTTTGTGTAGACATAAGTTTTCAGTTCCTCTGAGTAAATACTAAGGAGCACAGTTGCCGTATTATATGGTGAGAGTATGTTTTGTAGGAAACTGCAAAACTGTTTTTCAAAGTGACTGTACCGCTTTGTATTCCCACCACCAATAAATGAGAATCCTTCTGGCTCAACAACCTCACCAGCATTTGGTGTTGTCAGAGTTTTGAATTTTGGGCATTCTAATAGGTGTGTCGTGGTACCTCATTGTTTTAATTTTTATTTCCCTGATGACATATGTGGTACATTTTTTATATGCTTATTTCATATGATTCATATGTTTATTTGCCACCTGGTGAGGTGTTTGTGAAGGTCTTTGACCCATTTTTATAATTAGTTTGTTTGTTGTCTTACTGTTGAGTTTAAAAGAGTTCTTTTTAACAGTTCTTTATCAGAAGTGTCTTTTGCAAATATTTTCTCCCAGTCTGTGGCTTGTCTTCTCATTCTCTTGACATTGTCTTTCACAGGGCAGAAGTTTTAAATTTTAATGAAGTCCATCTTATCAATTATTTTTTTCATGAATTATGTCCTTGATATTGTATTTACAAAGTTATCAACATACAGAAGGTCATCTAGGTTTTCTCCTATGTTATCTTCTAGGAGTTTTATAGTTTTACATTTAGGTCTGTGATCTGTTTTAAGTTAATTTTTATGAAGGGTGTAGGTTTGTGTCTAGATTCTTTTTTTTTTTGCATGTGGATGTCTAGTTGTTCCAACACCATTTGTTGAAAACACTATCTTTGTTCCACTGTGCTGCCTTTGTTCCTTTGTCAAAAATCAATTGATTATATTTATCTTGGTCTATTTCTGAGCTCTCTATTCTGTTACATTAATCTATTTTTTCACCAATACTGCACTGACTTGATTATTATAGCTTTATAGTAAGTCTTGAAGTTACTTTGTTTTTCTCCTTCAATAATGAGTTGGCTATTCTGAGTCTTCTGACTCTGCATATAAACTTTAGAATATGTTGATATCCACCAAATAACTTCCTGGGATTTTTTTGGTATTGAATTGAATCATAGTTCAAGTTGGGAAGAATTGACATTGGACAATATTTTCTTCATACATATGAACACAGAATATTGCTCTGCTTACTTTGATCTTTGATTTTATTCATCAGTTTTGTAATTTTCCTCACATAGATCATGTATACATTTTGTTAAATTTATACCTAAGTATTTCATTTTGTGGGGTGCTAAATGGAATTGTGTTTCTAATTTCAAATTCCAGTTGGTCATCGGTGGTTTATAGGAAAGTGATCGACTTTTGAATATTAAGCTTGTATACTACAACCTTGCTGTAATTGATTAGTTCCAGGATGTTTTGTGTTGCTGTTGTTTGCATTTTCAACATAGATAACCATGTCATCTATGAATAAATACAGCTCTATATCTTCCTTCCAGTCTGTCTACTTTTTATTTTTTTCTTTTCTTATTGCATTAACTAGGACTTCCAGTACTATGTTGAAAAGGAGTGAGCGGGGACATCCTTGTCTTGCTCTTGATTTTAATGGGAAATCTTCTAGCTTCTGATCATTAAGTATGTTAGATGAAAGTTTTTTTGTAGATTATCAAGTTGAAGAATTTCTCCTCTAATTCTAGTCTACTGAGAGCTTTATCATAAATGGGTGTTGTGTTTTGTCAAATACTTTTTCTGAATCTAATTATATGATCGTGTGATTTTTTTTTTTGGTCTATTGATGTTATTATGCATTACATTAATTTGTTTTCAAATGTTGAACCACCCTGGTATAACTGGGATAAATCCTACTTGGTGTGATGTATAATTCTTTCTATACATTTTTGGATTTGATTAGTTAATATTTTGTTGAGGATTTTGCATCTATGTTCATGAGAGATATTGGTTTGTAATTTTCTTTTCTTGAAATTTCTTTATTTGATTTTGCTGTTAGTGTAATGCTGGACTCAGAATAAGTTAGGAAGTATACCCTCTGCTTCTATCCTCTGGAAGAGGTTGTAGAGAATTGGTATAATTTCTCTCTTAAATATTTGATAGAATTCACCAGTGAACCCAAGTGGATCTTGTTTTTTCTCTTTCGGAAGGTTATTTATTATTGATTCTATTTCTTTAAGGGACAGAGTTCTATTCAGATTATCTGTTTCTTCTTGTGTTAGTTTTGGCAAATTGTGTCATTTGAGGAATTGATCTATTTCATCTAGGTTATCAAATGTGCAGGCACAGAGTTATTTATAATATTTTGTGATTCTTTTCAAATTGTAGAAATTATAGTATGTACTGCTGCCTTATTGCATTTTTAATTGAAGTATAATTGACTTATAATATTACATTAGTTTCAGGTGTACAACACAGTGATTTGATATTTTAATACATTATGAAATGATCACCACTGTAAGTCTAGTTACCATCTGTCACCCTACAAAGTTATTACAGTATTATTGACTATATTCCCTATGCTGTATATATTCCCCCATGACATTTATTTTATAACTGGAAGTTTGTACCTCTTAATCCCCTTCATCTGTTTCACTATCCCCCACTCTCTTCTCCTCTGGCAATCACTAGTTTGTTCTCTGTATCTATGAGTCTGTTTCTGTTTTGTTTCATTTATTCATTTTGTTTTTTAGATTTCACATATAAGTGTTGTCTTTTTGATGATAGCAATTCTGACAGGTATGAGGTGATCTCATTGTGGTTTTGATTTGCATTTCTCTGATGATTTGCATTTCTCTGATGATTCAGTGATTAATCATCTGAAAGATGATTAGTGATGTTGAACATCTTTTCATGTACCTGTTGGCCACTTGTAAGTCTTCTTGGGAAAAAATGTCTATTCAGCTCCTTTGCGCATTTTTTAATCAGATTGTTTTTTGCTATTGAGTTGTGTGAGTTCTTCATATATCTTGGATATAAACTCCTTATCTGATATATGATTTGCAAATATTTTTTCCCATTATCCTTTCATTTGGTTGATGGTTTTATTTGCTGTGCAGAAACTTTTTTGCTGTAGTACACCTGTTTATGTTTGCTTTTGTTGCCTTTGCTTTTGGAGGCAGATCCAAAACTCATCATCATACTGATGAAAAGAAGCTTAGTACCTATGTTTTCTTCTAGAAGTTTTATGGCTTCTGGTCTTACATTCAAGTCATTAGTCCATTTGAGTTAATTTTTGTGTATGATGTAAGATAGTAGTCTAGTTTCATTCTTTTGCATATGGTTGTCCAGTGGTCTCAACACAATTTATTGAAGAGATTATCCTTTCTTCATTGTATATTCTTGCCTTTTTTTTCATAAATTAATTGTTGAGCTTGGTTTGCAATTTTGGGGAGGATTTTGCATCTATGTTCATCCATGATATTGACCTCTAATTTTCTTTCTTTGTGCTGTGTTTGTCCGGTTTTGGTACCAGGATAATACCGGCTTCATAAAATGAATTTGAAAGAATTCCTTCTTCAATTATTTGGAAGAGTTTGAGAAGGATAGGTATTAAATCTTCTTTGAGTGGTTGGTAGAATTCATCAGTGAAGCTGTCTGGTCTTGGACTTTTGTTTAAGGGGACATTTTTTGTTACTGATTCACTCTCCTAACTACTGTTCAGTCTATTCAGATTGTGTATTTTTCTTCATGGTTCAGTCTTGGAAGATTGTACATTTCTAGGAATGTATTTATTTCTTCTAGGTTTTCCAATTTGTTGTCATTTTCATAGTAGTCTCTTATGATCTTTAGTATTTCTGTAGTGTCAGCTATAACTTCTCTTTAATTTCTGATTTTATTTTTTGAGCTCTCTTTTTTCTTACATATATATATGTTTATTTTAAGTTGATAGCAAGTTAAGTTTGAAAACTTTCTAAAACTCTACATTTTTCCTCACCCCCAACATTTTGTCTTTGGTGTGACATTTTGTACCATTTTTGTGTCTGTATCTCTTTAGTAATTGTTATAGTTATTTTTACTACTTTTGTCTCTCAACCTTCATATTAGCGTTATAATTGATTAGTCCACTACCTTTACTATATATTTACCTTTACCAGTGAGATTTTTACTTTCTTATGTTTTCTTGCTACTAATTAGTGCCCCTGTTTTCAGCTTAACGAAGTCCTTTTAACACTTCTTCTAAGGCTGGCTTAGTGGTGGTGAATTCCTTTAATTTTTACTTGTCTGGAAAACTTTTAATCTCTCCTTCAATTCTGAATCATAGCCTTGGAAGTTTCTTGCTTTCAGCACTTTGAATATATCATGTCACTTTCTTCCATCCTGCAAAGCTTCTGCAGAAAAATCTGTTGATGATCTTATGGGGGTTCCCTTGTACATAACAAGTTATTTTTCTCTTGCTGCTTTTAAAATTCTCTATTTTTAACTTCTGATATTTTGATTATAATGTGTCTTGCTGTGGGTCTCTTTGGGTTCATCTTATTTGAACTCTCTGGGCCTCCTGGATATGGATGTCTTTTCCTTGCAGGAAGCCTAGGGAAATTTTCAGCTCTTATCTATTCAAATAAGTTTTCTGCCTCATTTTCTCTCTCTTCTCCTTCTAGGACCTCTACAACGTGAAAGTTGTTCCACTTGATGTTGTCCCATAGGTCTCTTATCTCCACTTTTTAAAATTCTTTTTTCTTTTTGCTGCTTTATGTTTGTTCCATTGCCCTTCCTTCTGGGTCACTGATTCTTTATCTGTTTCATCTAGTCTGTTGCTGAATTTGTCTAGTATTTTTCAATTCAGTTATTCTGTTCTTTAGTCCTGTGACTTCCGTTTGGTATTTTCTTATCTTTTCTATCCCTTTGTTGACGTTCTCTCTGTGTTCATTCACTCTTTCCCTGAGATTGGTTAGCATCTTTATGACCATTACTTTGAACTCTCTATCAAGTAGATAACTCATCTCCATTTCATTAAGGTTTTTTTCCCCCCTCCTTAGGTTTTATCTTGTTCATTTGTTTTTCATTGCATATATTCATTGTTTATGAAACATGTAATGGCTCAAGATGCTCTTTGAAAAAATTTACTTTGGCTTCTGGACAATGATTAATGGAAGTGCCAATCACCTTAACCTATTGTGTGATTAAGTTGAAGACAGGTTTCCATCTTTGTGATAATGTTATGGACTAAATGTGCCTCCCACCCCCTTCAATTCATATGCTGAAGCCCTATTCCCCCTCCCAAATGTGACTGTATTTAGAGAAGGAACCTTTAAGGAGGTAATTAAGTTTAAATGAGGTCTTAAAGATGGGGCCCTAAACCAATAGGACTGGTGTTCTTATAAGAAGAGGAAGAGATCAGGAAGTACATGCACAGAGGAAAGGCCACGTAAGGATACAGCAAGAAAGCAGTCATCTGCAAGCCAGGAAAGGATGCCTTACCAGAAACCAACCATGCTGGCCCTTTGATCCTGAACCTCCTGCCTCCAGTACTGTAAGAAGTTAAATTTCTGTTCTTGAAGCCACCCAATCTGTGGAATTCTCTTATGGCTACCTGAGCAAACTAATACAGATAATGTATTTTTTGCCTACTCTTGCACTAGGATAGCACTTCCAAGTTCCATCTGAAAACATGTTTACCAAGAGTCCTCATCCTTGGAAGACCTTGGATGTTGTTTTCTCACATAATATGGAGACTATCAAAAGCTCTGCTTAGTGTCTCAGCTTTTAGACTGCTTTTCACAAATCACAAATGGCTCAAGAAAAAAAGGTCTTGAATGTTGGGTTCATTTCTTTTCACTCTTAATTCTCTTGGATCTTGATCATTCTCAAGCCCTGGCTTCCTACATAGCCCTGAACTCCAATTTATATCTTTCTAGCCCCAGGAGACTGTACAAGGTCAGACTGTACAAGGTCAACTTCACCTCTCAGTCTTTTAGCTGCCATTTTATGCTTGGATTCTTGGTTTCTTGGTCCTGCGGTGTTTAAAAAATCAGAACTGCTCAAATAGGAGAAAGACAAATATTATATGACATCACTTATATGTGGGATCTAAGAAAATACAACAAACTAGTGAATATAACAAAAAAAGAGACAGATTCACAGATCTAGAAAACAAACTAATGGTTACCAACGGGGAGAGGGAAGAGGGGAGGGGCAATATAGGGGCAGAGGATTAAGAGGTACAAACTACTATATATGAAATAAATGCGCTACAAGGATATATTGTACAGCACAGGGAATATAGTCAATATTTTATAATAACTATAAATGGAGTATAATCTTTAAAAGTTGTGAATTGCTAGGCTGTACACCTGTAACATGTAATATTGTATATCAACCATACTTCAATAAAAAAAAAACTCCCTTCTTTAAGTTCAAATCAAACTATTTTAATCTTCTTTTGCTATTTGTCCAGTTAAGATTTTTAAAAACTTCCTTTGCATACGTCTTGATCATTTCTGTTTCTATGCTTTTGCTTATGTAATTTTCTTTGCCTGATAACCCTCTTGTTCATATTCTCAATTCAGTCAATTCAAGATCCTTATTACTATTAGGTCTTAACATTTGTCCCCTCCAAGAAAGTTTTCTTAACTATTCCCATCTCACTTTAATCCTATTTGCTTACTTTTTAGGCATGCAACAAACTTAAAAAAAAATTCTTATACTAAATAACTTTGTTTTGCTTTTAATTACTCTTCAGATTCTTCATGTCAACTGGACTTAACTCTTTAAGGGAAGTAATTTCATCTTCCATTTACTAAAGTATTTCTCTGGTCACATTACTTTTAATACAGTAATGCTCAAAGATGAAAGATTCTGTATTGAATCCTTGTTGAGCAAGGAATGAGTAAACTATCCAGGTTCCAAAAATCACAAAATGATCTTGTTGTACATATTCCTTTCTCCTAGTCAGTGATGTTATTAATTTACAATATTAAGTATGAATGAAGGACTACTTTTTAAAAACTATTTTTTAATGTTTCATTCAATTGGATTATTTTCACATGAAAAGAGGTACGAAAACTAATTTCTATTAGGTTGTTTGGAATTAAGTATGAATGCCTTGAAAATACACTAAATAGAACAGACTAATTTCCAGCTGGAAAACACGTTGACTATGGAACACTTCAAACCTACTAAATAATCATTATTAGATATCCTCACAGGAGCTTGGGCTTTACTTGCAATTCGTATGGTCTTACAATTCCCCCTACAAGGCAGCAAAGTAACTGTTCAGCTTAGCGGTAAACACACAGTGTATGCTTCCTCTCTATTTGAATCAGTGATTTATCCCTACCAGTATGTGCAATTTTGTCATTTCCTAAAATCAGGATTCTTTAATGTACTGACGTCACTTTGTGGCAAGGATTGTTTAATGCCACAGTGTGCAAATGAACTGCATCCCACATCACGAATAAGAAGCTGAGAACTATACATTGAACTCATTGTACCGATAAGTGGCTGTATCTGTTCACACTGGCCGCAAGGTCATTTCCTCATTAAGGAGTTGAAGTATTTACAAGTGGAAGAGTGCTTAGCACTATCCTACTCTGCTCTGTGAGGGAGCCTGCTGGGGACACTGAACCCCAAAAGGAGCAAGCAAAGTACAAACCACAGATCAAGTTGGGATTTCACTCCATTCTCACAGGAAAAAGTTTGAGATTATAAAATGGGAGAGCAAGTGTTTCGGCATTGTGGGCTCTTTCGCATCAAAAATCAGTCACGTTCTCAGTCCAAATTAATGTCATTGCTCTCATTTAGAGTCTTTCATTCAGAGTGTTAAGTGAGGGAAGAGTTCATTTACTACAGAAGAGCTAGAAAGTGCATTGTTGAAGATGTAACACAAAGATGTGATGAGTTGTAGTTTTAGATGAACTTAAAGACAGGAGCTAACAGAGTTTAACTCATGGAATACAGACCAACCTAAACAACATTCTCCTGTGCTGTGCATTCATTGACTCCCTCACTCATTTTGCAATACAATTTTATTCTGATTCTTTATGTAGTGGTTTATTATAAACTGGAACTTGGACCAAGTGACTTCTATTGATCCAGCAGTGCTACTGCTTTTCAGGTATCACTATGATCTTACACAAGTTCTACAAAAAATTTTGTGATTTATTTTTTACTGTGCTTTCACTTTGTTCCTAAAAGGTTTTGAGCCGCTTTACACCAGAAAAGAAAATAAAATGGAAGAGAAAATCGGGGCAAAATTAAAAGAAGAGTTGGAGGAAAAAAGAAAATGAGACTGAAGACAAGATTAGCACATAAAATGGACACCATATAGCTGTGAGAGGCCGACCATGAATGTGAGGGACCAGAGTAAAAAGGGGATACAATTGGTAACAAAATTCACAATTTCCCTGAGATAAGAATGCAATATTGACTTCACAGTCACAAAAATGTATTACCACAAATAAGGATAACTACTAAAAAATTTACGGATAAAAAAGATTACTTCCCAGAAGAAACACTTTACCCAAGTAGTGATCATAACTTGATCTCAGGATCAGCCAACTTAGTGTATATCTAAACTTATATCCAAAATCATCTATATCATAACTACAAAATAATGGGACTAGTTAGAAAATAACACTCCATAATGTGTGCATTCAAATGAGTGATGGTGTCTTTATAGGCACTTTCTTAGGAAGCTATCTATTATTTTATAGCTTCTATTTCTTGAAACATTTTTGGAACTTTCTTAACAACATTTATCCAACAGGTATTTTATTCGGTGCTTGGTGCTCTGCCTGATGTTAAATAGAGGGCATTTATCAAGACAGACGGTATTTGCCCTCAAAGAAATTAGAGACCAGCAGAAAAGAAAGGCATTACCTGATTAACTACATGAAAGTTGATGAGTATTTTGATTTCAAAAGTACTGGAGGGTCCAGTTCTGAATACTCTCAAGGTATATGCCTTTAAACATCCACAGTGCTCTTGATGTTTTAATGGTCAATATTCATACAGAATTAGCTCATATTGGGAATGTAGGAAAGAAATTGTATGTAAGTTGATGTAGTTAAGTAGTTTTCAAGAAGCAACAGACTGCTTTCCCCATTATATTCTCTACTAAGAGCCCATATTTCATTCTTCTTTCTCCTCAATGCAAAGGCATTTTTGGCTCATCTGGATACCCTCTATAGTTATCAGGAACTTATGTGTGTGCCGGGGTAGGGGGAGGAGCAGGGAGTGTGGTGGTGAAAAACAAATACATTACACGGATTGGCTACAGAGCACCTGAGTCATGCACGAGTTTGGGTAACAGTGAGAAAGATAAAACTGGCATTCTGAATCATGAAATACTTTGCAGTTCTCAAGAATATATCAAGAGCAGGAATTACTTTTCTTGGGTGTAGTGATATAACATGAGAGAGAGAGAAAGGGAGGAGAGAGAGGAAGGTAGGTCACTACATGTGAACCTTGCAGGCTGGGGTAGGCCAATTCACAATTTTCTGTCACTCACAGTTTTGTTTCTGAACTTCCAGGACAGGTAACTTTGGAGCACTGAGACTATGCAATAGCTCATAATCTAATGCTGAAAGTTATTTTAAACGAATGAATTCCCAAAATATTGTGAGTCCTAGCAGCAGCATTAGAATAAGATTCCAGTCTCCTAAGGTTATTATTAGAAAAGAACAGGAATTATTGATTCCCTTACTATAAAGCAATACATCCTATAAAAGAAGAAAAAAATAATCGGGGAAGAGTGAAACTAGGTTCAGTAGAGTTAGAACCCGTTATAACAAGAGGCCAAGCTATATACTCCCCACTCAGCAAAAACATCATCTTGGGTTTTGTTTTTGTTTTTCATCAGTTGTTTCCAGAGTAAATGAAGTTTGAGAGTTGAATTGTCCATTTTGTCATCTGGTATAGACGCAACGCATAACGTTTCAAAGGACACTGATCTGCTCTAAATCGAGCTACTTCCACTCACCTCCTTACACTTTACAAGATAAAGTAATTCACAACTTTCTTCTGTTATTTTGTATAACATCCAATAATATTTTCCCATTCTATTTCTATTCTCCTATCCCCAAATGGCAGCAAATTCCTCCTTGCAATAAATGTTGTCTTATTTTTTTAAAAAAGTCTTTATTACTTATTTGAATTTTCTACAAACCTATACTTACTATAATTCCCAACATATTCACCAAATTGAATGAATGTTATTGAATGAATGCTCTAAATGAAGGTTAACTGTTTTTTAAAAAATAGCATTAAAGATGTTTATAAAAATGAATCTTTTCATATAAAGCTTCACAAATCATAACCTCTCACATAATACCTCATTATACCAAAGCGTTTAAAAAATTCTAGCTTAGACTATCATAATGAGAAGGGCAAGGTTACAGACTGAATCACCGACTTGTCATGTAGCTTTGAAGTGGGCAATGTTCAGACTCTTTCTAATTCCAGTAATTGTCTTACAAGTTCATGCTAAGGTCAGAATTAACAAATACTCACCCAGCATCTTCAAAACACCTAATAGATTGTGAATTGTTGTTAAAGCTTCAAAGGGCTAGGAGGCATACTCTAAAATTTCATAATCTAATCAGACACTTGTTTTTCAATCATAAACCACTTACTAAGTGAATACAATGAGCTGGATAGACCCTGCAAGCAGATGACCTCTTTGCAGTAGAGACCTGCAAATGCCTTCTAGGTCTGAGGGTGTCTATGTTTCTGCTGCCGCACTCACCGGGGTCTGTGTCTCTGTGTCTCAAGTTCAACATCCTGAGGGGGTTCGAACTGGTCTGATGAGTCACTGTTTCCCTCAGAGCAGAGCTTTCATACCATACCACTTTACCCCATTCATTCTTCAAACCATTCATCACTCATTCTTCATGCTAGCTGCCCTTCACTTGGGCTCCCAACACTGGTGTGACTAGGATGATGGGGTCAGAATATGGCCACTTCAGTGGAACCATCTGTGGCACTTTTGGTCACCAGCGGCCGTGGCTGTGACAGACATTCTCAGAGGTAAAAGACCCACTGTTCATAGACACACACACCATATTTATATATATATATATATATTTTTTTTTATACTGTAAATAATTCATGAGTAGTCAGCTGTAAAATATTAGTTTATTGAATCATAATAAGTACGGTTTAAGTGTATTTTCTGTGGGATCCTCATTTGTATTTTCCTTTTAGAACTGTAGAGTTTTTAATGAACCAGGGATGGTTCCAGTTTCTTCTTTGGACAGAAGGGGGGAGGGGGAGGAGAGAGATAGAGAGAGAAGGGAGGAGGGAGAGAGAACGAGAGAGAGAGAGAATAGGAAATACTTCAAATGTTGAGAGACTTGTGGCAAGGTTGTTCAGCAGCCATCAAAGTAGAATCCAGGATTCCAGGCAGTGGGGTCTTCTATTCAACACACTTCACACCATAACCTCATTTTTACATTTTGTCTCATTTTCTAAAATCAAAACAGTAAAATGAAAGGAGAAAAAGAACCCAATAACATGAGTTCTCAAATTCTCTAAATATTCCTCACTTAGAGTTAAGCTCAGTTAAGAGTCTAGGATGCTACACCCCTGATTTGACTCATTTCTATCCCTGCTGGAATTACCCTTTTCTCTGATCTCTGTCTACACTGCTGCAGGTCCTGGTCAACAACACTGCTGGTGTGTGCCACCAGACACACAGAGTGTTCAGCCAGCCTGCCTCAGTCATAAGGGAACACAGCAGAATGTCTTCCTAGAGGCAAGTGGGTTGTTATATCATCTTTAGTCAAAGGATAAAGATACTAAAGATAGGGCTTCCCTGGTGGCGCAGTGGTTGAGAATCCACCTGCCGATGCAGGGGACACGGGTTCGTGCCCCGGTCTGGGAAGATCCCACGTGCCGCGGAGCGGCTGGGCCCGTGAGCCATGGCCGCTGAGCCTGCGCGTCCGGAGCCTGTGCTCTGCAACGGGAGAGGCCACAACAGTGAGAGGCCCGCGTACCGCAAAAAAAAAAAAAAAAAAAAAAAGATACTAAAGATATTTTGCTTTCTGTTTTGTTTCTTGCCAATTCACTACGACTAAACTGAAAAGGGTTATAAATTCACACACACAAAAAAAAAGATACTAAAGATATTTTGCTTTCTGTTTTGTTTCTTGCCAATTCACTACGACTAAACTGAAAAGGGTTATAAATTCACATAGTGCCAAACTGAATAACAAGGTGTAGTAATTTTTCTTGTTGAATTAAAAATGTAACCCTAACAGGCACATATGTAGCTTCTATGCCTGATTATTACTCTCCCCTCATGTATCTTCCTTTTCCTTACACAGCGGCTGAGACCATATTTCCTCTGGAAAAAGACAATGGAATTTTACCCCTTTCCCAATTCAGGTACTAACCAAACTTAATTTTCATTTTTTTTCTCGGCTACTTGAGTCATGCCTATGCCAAATTCCTATGAAAAGGGGAAGCAAGTACATTATTTTTCATGCATAACAAGTAATTCCATTAAAACTAATCATATATGGCCTCAAAACTGAACCACTTTTTAGCAGAATGAGAGCCTGGGCCAAAGCCCATCTCAAAGAACAATGTGAAAAAAGTGAGAAGCACATAATGCAAGAAAACTCACACTGATGTTGGACTAACCAATGATTTCATCTTATGGTGCTAATTTTTCTCCATTCTAATCTTTAAAGAGACTCTTCTGTCTGGAAAGATGAATGGAGCTGAAAAGATGGCAGCGCAAGCTGACGGGATAGAGCATCCTCTGATTTAAACAAAGGTGTGTTTGGGAAACTATCAAAGGTTACAAAAGTGAGTAGTTATACAGAAAAATTAAAGAAATTAAAAGGAATCATAGTATCCTAGTCAGGGAGTAGATTTTAAAATATGTGTGTGTTTAAAATCTAATTCACTCTGTACAATTTCAGTGGCTGAAGTCTTAGTGCATTAATCAAAATGGGTAGGTGTGGGCTCTGCTTATCCTAAACTCAGACATGCTAAAGGAAAGAAAGATTAATCTGATAAAGGTATCACTATTTCTAATTGGACTGACGGGCAAGTGTAGTGTGGGTGTATGAGGCAATGTCGGGTGAATTATAGTGAAGTGATGAACTACCTTGAAGGTGAAGCAATCAAATAGATAGCTCTAAAAATTACCACGCCATCTTTATTAAACACTTTGGTGCAAGTGTTCCTGTCTCGGCCTTCTTTACAAAGAGCAGAAGTACTGTGTTGTATTTGGTGAAATTAAATCTTAATAGGAGAGCATCAGCTAAGGCTGCTACCCTTCACTTACCAAAATTAAATGCTAGATATTAATTTCCTTTCTAAGAGGAGGAGATGACATTCTGATAATACTTTCAATTCACAAAATAGTTAAACATCCAAGAGAAGAGTTAGCAAACAGTTTTTAAAAATGTCTCTCACATATTTGTATCTGTGCATTGTGCACTCTTTTTAATTAAAAGTAACGTAAAACATTTGTTACTCATCCTTGTCTTTCTTATAAATAATTTAGCAAGTCATTATTTTGTCTTCAGAAAAAAAGATAATTGTCTCTGAATTATTATGATTGAATTGAATAAAATCAAGATGTTTTTAGAAAAAATGATAATTGTCTCTGAATTATTATGATTGAATTGAATAAAGTCAAGATGTTTTTGTAATTGGTAGAGAAGAGCAAGTAGTTCCTATTGTTTAACAAATCTGCTTTTGTCTGATTAGATAAAAATTTCAAAAAGTGAGACCATAAAGAAATATCTCCCCAAAATGTACCCCTAATCTCACTATCAAGAGATAACTACCAGTAACATTTTTGCCTTATATGAATGTATACATACATATGTAATACATAAAGACATACAAGTGTGTTTTTTATACATACATACACATTATATATATGTGTGTACACACACACACATACACACACGCACATATATACATTTTTTTAATGGAATCAGACTACACAGTTTCCTTTGAATCCAGCTTTCTTTTCTTAGAAATATATTGGAGGCATTTTTTCAAATTAATAATAAAGATCTATGTTAACATTTTTAATGTTTTCATAGTATTGCATTTCATCTGTCTTAGCATTTATTTAACTTAACATGTACTAATGAGTATTCAAGTTGTTTTCAACCTTTGGCCATTATGAACAGGACGTATCTTTGAATTAAAATCTGAAATCATACACAAATATGAAAAATTTTATTTAGACTACTTCATGCTGTGAGTCACAAATACTAGATAAATGCTCCAATGGGTAATGGTACTTATTTTATAAACCTTTGAAACTGTAATTCCACTCAGCATTATATGTATGTTTCTCCATTAACTCAGAGTATTTCATATTTCCCCTCATATATTCCTTTGAAGGAGTTAAAAGGTGGTCATTTCTATCTACATTTAACATACTGATTTCCAGTTGGAGCATCCAAAGTTATAAATCTGGGAGAGGCAATACTAACTAAATCTAAGGAACATAGTTGCTTGCATCTACTTTGTGTTCTTTCCAATGGACCAGAGCTTTCCCCTGGTTCTTGGTGTGGGAGGAGCCCTGGGGAATCAACTAGCCTGATTTCTCATTCCTGCCTCTTTTCCTTCAACTGTAGTGATCTTTTCTGTCTTCATCCAATATCTCCTTTAAATTTCGCTGATGTCAGAATACCTCCTATTAGTCTCCCTTTGATTGTAATCACTTCTCTAAAACACCTTAGCAATTAAATACAGCATTCATTGAGAGTTTATTTTGTGATCCTGAATTTTATGTGGGTATCTCTGTTCTTCTCTAGTCTGTAAACTTTGGTCATCAGAGACCCAAGATGCTATTTATTTGGAATCCACTAAAGGCACCTTGTACTTTAAGTAACACACATATTGAATATAGTATTTTAAACTATACTGTATCTATACAGTAATGAGAAATATTTTAGCTTTTGGACACCATCAATACTTTCTCATTATATTACGTAAAACTATTTATTTACTGTATTAATTAATTTAAAGAGAAAGGGTACTTCAGGTAGTTTTCAGTTCGACTTTGAGTTCATTTTGGAGAAGAGATTTGAAACACAAAATCCATGATTTTTGAATGCTGAAAACCATTAGAGTAGAATGAAAGAAATATATGGAGTTGTATTACCGATAAATATTATTATAGCATGTTTTTTTTAAATGCTTGATAGTTAAATCAATCTCATTTGATTTTTTGTTATTTACTGTAGCATTTTTGAAGTACCTTTTAGCAAAAATGCATACCTTTATACAATTTGTCCAGCTTTTGAATACAATTTTCCGTACTTTGAGAAGAGATCAAATGATGGCAATACAGTTTGGAAATCCTAGGAGGAAAAAGATCAACAATTACCAAAGAGGTCATGCTGATTTCTTATGTTATTTTTGTTATAATTTAAATTATATTAAATTGCTAGATGGATATCATTTAACTGCATTTCAAATTTCCCATCATGCCCTCAAATAAAACAAAATTAGCAGGTAAGCTTTATCAGTTGAAAGTCAGATATATGGACACTTTCTTAAACACATAGTTTTTATGAGCTGTGGATGGCCGCCTGGAGAAGCTCTGAGCAACACAATGACATAGCCACCTGTCTTTACAGAGCTCACAATCTACATGTTTCTCCTTGATCTTGATGATGGTGTATTTGGCTCCTTTTCTGACATGATTTTTCTTCTACATTTCCCCTCATTGAATCGTCTCTAGCAACAGCTCTGCTTACTGAACACTCTGCCTCTCAGTCTTTATACTTAGAGATGCCTCCACCTAGACGGCTTTGTCTCCAGTTATTCCCATGGTTCATTCCTTCCCTTCATCACATCCCTGTTCAAAGAGATCCTCCCTTACTACCTGCACATAAAATAGTACCCCTGAAACTTTCTATCATTTTAAACGGCTCTATTTTCTTCATAGCAATTACCATTCTTTGATACTATATATTTTGTGTCCCACATGAGATGGTAAGCTTCATACAGGTAGGTACCTTGTTTTGTGCAAAATAATATTTGCTGACTGAATGAAAAAGGAAAGGTGTTATACCCAAATAATTATAATAGAAGGCCACCTGTGGTAAGTATCACAGAAGTGATTCAAACAAATGCTGAAGAAGTTCAGAGGAAGAGAGGACAAATCATTTATTGTTGAGTAACCAAAGAAGCAGCATTTGATTGAGGATAGAAACGAATGCTTTTCATGCATGTGAAACAGGCAAAGTCGTAAGAGAGGTAAAGTACTAAATCGACAGTGGATACTGTAAATAAATGGTCAGACTATATAAAAGTATATGTTTCTCCTTTGTAAAGCAGGCTTATCCTCAATGGAAATGATTTTGGACAATTTTATTTTTCTTAAGAAAACCTTGGAAGGAAGGACCTCTGCCCAGGGTCAACCTCTTTAGAAGGTTCCTACCTTACAAACACACAGAAAATAAATGTATTAAAGAACATGCAGGAACCTCTGTCACTAGGGATCTGGCTCTCCACTCCAGTACAACAGAGCCCCAACCCTAAATACCTGCTTTTATGAATAAGCCCAGGGCTTAATAATGAGCCTATTCAGGCCCCAGGGAAAAGCCCCACATCTGTTGCTTTGTGTTTATGAAACAAAAGTGACAAAGCCCAAGTGACATGAAAGACAAGAGGTTGTAACAGACACTGCTTTCGAGAACACAAAGAACTTGTGCGACAAAAATGCTTAGTTAAAAGACAAATTAATTAATTCGAATAAAATCCTTCCTTTTGGATAGCATGAATGCAACAGAACTTTATATAATGAAGTATTATTTTCCTGTGGTGCTGAAATCCATATTCTGGCTTTCTTTTTATTTGAAATTGTGATTCTAGGGGTACTCAGGAATCAACATAGTGTTTGCAAGAGTGGCGCATGACATATCGGGAATATTTTGCAATAGTAAGTAATTCATATTACTCTTAAACTTGAATGTATGAAGTTAGGCGTATGTGAGAAGCATGATAGTGATTTTTTAATGTCGGCACTTGATGAACCCTGAAGACTAGAACTATGGATGGTTTATGTTTTATAAATATATAACAATAATCTAGGTTTCAAAAAAGTAAATGAAAAGGTTTGTTTTGTGCAAATGATCTTAAACTTTTGATATTTTTAACTACTTTTTTTATTTTACTATAATAAATCATTTTGGATATTTAAAAAAATTTATTTCTAATTTTTTCTTCCTTTAAAAAAATGAAGTATAGTTGATTTGCAATATTATATTAGTTTCAGGTGTACAGCATAGTGATTCAGTATTTTTACAGACTATACTCCATTAAAAGTTATTATAAGATAATGGATATAATTCCCTGTGCTATACAATATATCCTTGTTGTTTATCTATTTTATACATAGTGGTTAGTAACTCTTAGTCCCATACCCCTAATTTGCCCCTCCCTTCTTCCCTCTCCCCTTTGGTAACCAGTAGTTTGTTTTCTATATCTGTAAGTCTGTTTCTGTTTTGCATATACATTTGTTTGTATTATTTTTAGATTCTACATATAAATGATACAATGTAGCACTTGCCTTTCTCTGTCTGATACACGTTAGAAATTCAGCTCTACATGAAATGAGGAACATTAGAGAAGAAATAAATGAAGGTAAAGATCTTAATTGATCTTACAGATAACAGTCTTGTTCAAAATAATAATAACAACAATATAATCAGTGATTATAGCTTATGGATGAGGTAAATAAATGACAGCAATATTATAAGGGATGGAAGGGAGGAGTTGGGAATAATCTGTTATAAGATAGTTGAACTACCCATGAAACAATATAGTGTTATTTGAAAGTGGACTTGGATTAGTCAAAAAACACAAACAGATTAAAAGTAAAGGCATGGAGAAAGATATACTTATCTAACATTAAGCAAAAGAAAGTTAGAGTAGCTACATTAATTTCAGATAAAACAGACTTCAGAGTAAGGAAAGTAATCTGGAATAAAGATGGGCATTACATGATAAAGGGGTCAATTCTCAAAGAAGACATAACTGTCCTTAATGTGTATGTACCTAACAACAGAGCACCAAAACACATGAAGTAAAAACTACTAGAACTGCAAGGAGAGGTAGACAAATTCACTCTTGTAATTGGAGGCTTCAATACCCCTTTGTAAGTAACTGATAGATCTGGCAGGCAGAATGTCAGTAAGGATACAATTGAACTGAACAGCACTATCACTCAACTGGATCTAATTGACATTTATAGACTACTTCATCCAACAATAACCACACACTCTTCTCAAGCTCACATGGAATATGCACCAAGATAGGTCACATTCTGAGCCATAAAGTATACCTTAACAACTTCAAAAGAGTAGACATCATACAAAGTATGTGTTTAGACCACAATGGTATTAAAACTAAAAAGTAATAACAAAAAGATAGTTTAAAATTCCTGAAATATTTGGAGATTAAACAATACCCTACTAAATAATACAGAGTCAAAGAAGAAGCATCAAGAAAAAAAATTTTTTCAACTAAATGAAAACTAAAATGCAACTTGGCAAAATTTGTGGGATGCAGCAAAAGCAGTGCCTACAGGGAAATTTATAGCATTGAATGCATATAGTAGAAAAGAAGAAAGATCTACAATCACTAATCTAAGCTTCCACTTTAGGTAACTAGAGAAAGAGCAGATTAAATCCAAAATATGCCAAAGAAAATAAAATCAGAGTAGAAATTGAAAACAGGAAATCAATAGAAAAAAAAATCAACAAAAGCAAAAGCTGTTTCTTTGAAAAGATCAATAAAATTGATAAACACCGAACCAGACTAAGAAAAAAGAAAGAAGATACACATTACAAATATCAGAAATGAAAGATGGACCATCACTACTGATCCCACGGACATTAAAAGGATAATAAAGGAATTTTTTGAACAACTCTGTTCATAAATTTGATAACTTAGGTGAAATGGACTAATTTCTTGGAAGTCACAATCTATCAAAACTCAAACAAGGAGAAATAATCTAAATACGCCTATAACTATTTTAAAAATTGAATAAATAATTAGTAACCTTCCAAAACAGGCCCAGATGATTTCACTGGTGAATTATACCAAAAAAGGAAGAAATGATACCAATTCTGTATAATTTATTCCAGAAAACAGATGTACAGGAAGCACTTCCTGACTCATTCTTTTCATCGTCTATAAAATGAAGAAATCTTACAGGGTTGGTGTGAGGATTAAACAGGATAAAACATCTTAGCACTAGCTTTTTCCTCCATCTTTCCTTCAAGGGTAAAAATCTATTCATAGTCTATCCAACATGTGCTTTTAAAAGTTAAATTAAATTCCACTGACACATATGAGAGACTGATTATGGTGCAATAATGTAGTGAAACAGGACTGAAAGGATCTTGATTGTATCCTCCATCAGTAAAAATATTTTAAGCATCCTCAATATATTTTTGGTTATCTGCTTGAAATTCTATATGTGTAATACTGTGATAGTAAAATATAATGTTAAATGATATACAAATGAGGTAAAAATAAATAGAAATTATAATATTTTCTTCCCTATTCCTTTGGATCTTCTTGTGTACTTAGTTTTGGGCTCCTCTAATATAATGAATGAAGCAACAATTAATTCTGTGTCATACTTTAACCTGTGCATTCCACTAACATTTGAGCATCTACAGTGTGTCAGCACTACGCTAGATAGCTTCCCAACTATCTAGGTAACCAAAACTTAGCTGTGTCTTCCCAGGATCCCTCACAGGCTAGTGGAAGAGTCAGAAAATAGGCATTTATAGTTGTGTAGATAAGCAAGGATTGACTCTTCAAGTACCTATACTCTACATCCCCTGACAGAAAATCTTTCACAAATCCTTTATCACTCTTATTTTATTTAAAAGCCCACTTTCTTACTTGGCCCTAGTCAACCAATAACTGTTACCTCTGGTATAGGAAGAGGTGAACACACCATTAAGACAGCTTTGGTTTTGGAAAAAATCTGATGCTGGTTCCCATTTGTTTATAATATTCCTTGGCCAACATGTTATGGGAAAAAAACAGGCCACCATGTTATGGGAAGATATTTATGAGCTCAAGAAAACCACCTGCACGATACTTGTACATTGTCACTTTTGAAATGGGGGTGGGGGTGGGGGACAGCTTTCCTGAAAAATAACCTCATCAAGAAAAAACACTGGGGATGTAATTCTAAATGCTGCCATAGCCCTTGCGTGCCAGAGCAGACAGCTTTTGCTATTAGCTTTGACCAGCCAAACACAAATAATCCACTGCCAAAATGAGCTCCTTGGGACAATTTAGGACTCTTTGGAAGTGAATGGCTCTTTGAGCTGGAATGCAGCCCAGGTCCATTTTCAAACCCAAGTCAAAATGACAAAGAGCAAATTTCCTGGGCCACTCACCCCCTAAGTGTAGGATTACTTTAGGTTGGCAGCTGCACTGTTTAACTAGTTATTTAAGGCTTTTCATCAGATACTCATGACCAGCTTCAATGTTGGTAAGCAGGACGGAGCTGATACACTATAATGGACAAATCCTCCAAGATTAGAATGACAAGATGGAAATGAAAGGTTATGCATATATTGTTCAGCTTAAAATATTTTTTATATATTCAGCTCTAAGCTGATTAAATACAGGAAAATATTTCCTGAATGAGACCATAGTTAAGTCTGGCTAGGGCTTGGGATTTTCCATAATCTATAAACAACAGTCCATAGACAGTTTTAAAAGATCACCTGGCATTATTCCTGCGTGATCCAATTTTGCTTTCATTGCATATAGAAAATTCTGTGATGGCAAGATCATCTCCATTGTTTCGACAACAGAACATACATGCAATGGCTAAGAGCTGTAGGAGTTTTTCTCTTCTTTCTGTTCACTATGAGTTTTCAGGAAAACATTCTAAAGCATTCTCTATTATATGTGTTCTTCTCAATTCCCTAGATTTAGGATTTACTATGTATTTTTTCAATTAAACTATTTGTATATGTTTCTGAAGAAACAACTTTTAGCTGACATCGAGTTGACAATGCAGTGTCAGTCTGAACCTAGGAAGGAAACCAAGTTCATTTGTATATTAAATTATGTCACAGTCTCACTGAGGGTATTTGCACGGGTGGTTTGAAAACTTTATGATTTCTATTCTGAGGCAGGATGGCTTTGCAGCCAAGCTGACTGGGTGCTTGCTTCCTCTTTGAAAGACAGAGATGAGAGAGACCTTCAAGATGGCAGAGGAATAAGAAGTGGAGATCATCTTACTCCCCACAAATACATCAGAAATACATCTACAGGTGGAACAACTCCTACAGAACACCTACTGAATGCTGGCAGAAGACCTCAGGCTTCCCAAAAGGCAAGAAAATCCCCACGTACCTGGGTAGAGCAAAAGAAAAAAGAAAAAACAGAGACAAAAGAATAGGGACAGGATCTGCAGCTCTGGGAGGGAGCTGTGAAGGAGGGAAAGTTTCCACACACTAGGAAGCCCCTTCACTGGCGGAGATGGGGGGTGGGCGGGGGAGAAGCTTCGGAGACATGGAGGAGGACACAGCAACAGGGGTGCGGAGGGCAAAGCGGAGAGATTCCCGCACACAGGATCGGTGCCGACCAGCACTCACCAGCCCGAGAGGCTTGTCTGCTCACCCGCTGGGGCGGGCGGGGCTGGGAGCTGAGGCTCAGGCTTCAGAGGTCAGATCTGAGGGAGAGGACTGGGGTTGGCTGCGTGAACACAGATTGAAGGGGCTAGTGCACCACAGCTGGCTCGGAGGGAGTCCGGGAAAGAGTCTGGACCTGCCTAATAGGCAAGAGACCAGTTTCTGGGGCGCGAGGAGAGGGGATTCAGAGCACCACCTAAACGAGCTCCAGAGATGGGTGCGAGCCGTGGCTCTCAGTGTGGACACCAGAGATGGGCATGAAGTGCTAAGGCTGCTGCCGCAGCCACCAAGAAGCCTGTGTGCAAGCACAGGTCACTATCCACACCTCCCCTCCTGAGAGGCTGTGCAGCCTGCCACTGCCAGGGTCCTGTGATCCAGGGACAACTCCCCTTGGAGAACACACGGCGGCCTCAGGCTGTTGCAACGTCGTGCTGGCCTCTGGCACTGCAGGCTCACCCTGCATTCCGTCCCCCTCCGTCCCCCTGGCCTGAGTGAGCCAGAGCCCCCTAATCAGCGGCTCCTTTAACCCCGTCCTGTCTGAGAGAAGAACAGACGCCCTCAGAAGACCTACACGCAGAGGCGGGGCCAAATCCAAAGCTGAACCCCAGGAGCTGTGCGAACAAAGAAGAGAAAGGGAAATCTCTCCCAGCAGCCTCAGGAGCAGCGGATTAAATCCCCACAATCAACCTGATGTACCTGCATCTGTGGGATACCTAAATAGACAATGAATCATCCCAAAACTGAGGTGGTGGACTTTGGGAGCAACTGTAGACTTGGGGTTTGCTGTCTGCAACTGACTAGTTTCTGATTTTTATGTTTATCTTAGTATAGTTTTTAGTGCTTGTTATCATTGGTGGATTTGTTTTTGGTTGCTCTCTTCTCTTTCTTTTTTTTATTACTTTTTAAATATTTTTATTTTAATAATTAAGAACATTTTTTGCTTTAATGACTTTATTTTATTATTATTTGTTCTTTCTTTCTTTCTTTTCTCCCTTTTCTTCTGAGCCATGTGGCTGACAGGGTCTTGGTGCTCCAGCTGGGTGTCAGGCCTGAGCCTCTGAAGTGGGAGAGCCGAGTTCAGGACATTGGACCACCAGAGACCTCGCGGCCTCAAGTAATATCAATCAGCGAGAGCTCTACCAGAGATGTCTGTCTCAATGCTAAGACCCAGCTCCACTCAATGACCAGCAAGCTCCAGGGCTAGACACCCCATGCCAAACAACTAGCATGACAGGAACACAACCCCACCCATTAGCAGAGAGGCTGCTTAAAATCATAGTAAATTCACAGACACCGAAAAACACACTACAGGACGCAGTCCTGCCCACCAGAAAGACATGATCCAGCTTCATCCACCAGAACACAGGCACCAGTCTCCTCTACCAGAAAGCCTACGAAACCCACTGAACAAACCTTAGCCATTGGGGGCCGATACCAAAAACAACAGGAACTATGAACCTGCAGCCTGCAAAAATGAGACCCCAAACACAGTAAGTAAAAGCAAAATGAGAAAAAAGAGAAATACACAGCAGATGAAGGAGCAAAGTAAAACCCACCAGACCAAAGAAATGAAGAAGAAATAGGCAGTCTACCTGAAAAAGAATACAGAGTAATGATAGTAAACATGATCCCAAATCTTGGAAATAGAATGGAGAACATACAAGAAACATTTAAAAAGGACCTAGAAGAAATAAAGAGAAAACAAACGATGAACAACACAATAAATGAAATTAAAAATTCTCTAGAAGGAATCAGTAGAAGAATAACTGAGGCAGAAGAACGGATAAGTAACCTGGAAGATAAAATAGTGGAAATAACTACCACAAAGGAGAATAAAGAAAAAAGGATGAAACAAATTGAGGACAGTCTCAGAGACCTCTGGGACAACATTAAACGCACCAACATTCGAATTATAGGGGTCCCAGAAAAGAAGAGAAAAAGAAAGGGACTGAGAAAATATTTGAAGAGATTATAGTTGAAAACTTCCCTAATATGGGCAAGGAAATAGTCAATCAAGCCCAGGACGTGCCTAGAGTCCCATACAGGATAAATCCAAGGAGAAACACACCAAGACACATATTAATCAAACTATCAAAAATTAAATACAAAGAAAAAATATTAAAGGCAGCAAGGGAAAAGCAACAAATAATATACAAGGGAATCCCCATAAGGTTAACAGCTGATCTGTCAGCAGAAACTCTGCAAGCGAGAAGGGATGGCAGGACATATATAAAGTGATGAAAGGGAAGAACCTACAACCAAGATTACTCTACCTAGTAAGGACCTCATTCAGATTTGAAGGAGAAATTAAAACCTTTACAGACAAGTAAAAGCTAAGAGAATTCAGCACCACCAAACCAGCTCTACAACAAATGCTAAAGGGACTTCTCTAGGCAGGAAACACAAGAGAAGGAAAAGACCTACAATAACAAACCCAAAACAATCAAGAAAATGGTAATAGGAACATACATATCAATAACTACCTTAAATGTACATGAATTAAATGCTCCAACCAAAAGACATAGACTGACTGAATGGATACAAAAACGAGACCCGTAAATATGCTGTCTACAAGAGACCCACTTCAGACCTAGGGACACATACAGACTGAAAGTGAGACAAGGGAAAAAGATATTGCATGCAAATGGAAATAAAAAAAAGCTGGAGTAGCAATTCTCATATCAGAACAAATAGACTTTAAAATAAAGACTATTACAAGAGACAAAGAAGGACACTACATAATGATCAAGGGATCAACCAAGAAGAAGGTATAACAACTGTAAATATTTATGCACCCAACATAGGAGCACCTAAATACATGAGGCAAATGCTAATAGCCATAAAAGGGGAAATTGACAGTAACACAATAATAGTAGGGGACTTTAACACTCCACTTTCACCAATGGACAGATCATCCAAAATGAAAATAAGTAAGGAAACACATGCTTTAAATGAGACATTAAACAATTGATATTTATAGGACATTCCATCCAAAAGCAACAGAATACACTCTCTTCTCAAGTGCTCATGGAACATTCTCCAAGATAGATCATATCTCGGGTCACAAAGCAAACCTTGGTAAATTTAAGAAAACTGAAATCGTATCAAGTATGTTTTCCAACCACAACGCTATGAGACTAGACATCAATTACAGGGAAAAAACTGTAAAAATTACAAACACGTGGAGGCTAAACAGTATGCTACTAAATAACCAAGAGATCACTGAAGAAATAAAAGAGGAAATCAAAAAGTACCACGAAATAAATGACAATGAAAAGACAATGACCCAAAACCTACGGGAGGCAGCAAAAGCAGTTCTAAGAGGGAAGTTCATAGCAATACAATCCTACCTCAAGAAAAAAGAAACATCTCAAATAAACAACCTAACCTTACACATAAATCAAACAGAGAAAGCAGAACAAAAAAACCCCAAAGTTAGCAAAAGGAAAGAAATCATAAAGATCAGATCAGAAATAAATGAAAAAGAAAAGAAGGAAATGATAGCAAAGATCAATAAAACTAAAAGCTGGTTCTTTGAGAAGATAAGTCAAATTGATAAAACATTAGCCAGACTCATAACAAAAAAAAAGGGAGAAGGCTCACATCAACATAATTAGAAATGAAAAAGGAGAAGTAATAACTGACACTGCAAAAATTCAAAGGATCATGAGAGATTACTACCAGCTACTATATGCCAATAAAATGGACAACCTGGAAGAAATGGACAAATTCGTAGAAAAGCACACCTTCTGAGATGGAACAAGGAAGAAATAGAAAATATGAACAGACCAATCACAAGCACTGAAATTGAACCTGTGATTAAAAATCTTCCAACAAACAAAAGCCCAGGACCAGATGGCTTCACAGGGAAATTCTATCAAACATTTAGAGAAGAGCTAACACCCATCCTTCTCAAACTCTTCCAAAATATAGCAGAGGGAGGAAAACTCTCAAACTCAGTCTACGAGACCACCATCAGCCTGATAACAAAACCTGACAAAGATGTCACAAAAAAAGAAAACTACAGGCCAATGTCACTGATGAACATAGATACAAAAATCCTCAATAAAAGACTAGAGAACAGAATCCAACAGCACATTAAAAGGATCATACACCATGATCAAGTGGGGTTTATCCCAGGAATGCAAGGACTCTTCAATATACATAAATCAATCAGTGTCAAAAACCATATAAATAAATTGAAGGATAAAAACCATATGATAATCTCTATAGATGGAGAAAAAGCTTTTGAAAAATTCAACACTCATTTATGATAAAAACTCTCCAGAAAGTAGCATAGAGGGAACTTACCTCAACATAATAAGGGGCATATATGATAAATCCACAGCCAATATCTTTCTCAGTGGTGAAAAAGTGAAAGCATTTCCTCTAAGATCAGGAACAAGACTAGGTTGCCCACTCTCACCACTATTCAACATAGTTTTGGAAGTTTTAGCTACAGCAAACAGAGAAGAAAAAGAAATAAAAGGAATACAAATTGGAAAAGAAGAAGTAAAGCTGTCACTGTCTGCAGATGACATACTATACATAGAGAATCCTAAAGATGCCACCAGAAAACTACTAAAGCTAATCAATGAATTTGGTAAAGTAGTAGGATACAAAATTAATGCACAGAAATCTCTTGTAATTCTATACACTAAGGATGAAAAATCTGAAAGAGAAATAAAGGAAACATTCCCATTTACCATTGCAACAAAAAGAATAAAATACCTAGGAATAAACCTATCTAAGGAGACAAAAGACCTGTATGCAGAAAACTATAAGACACTGAGGAAAGAAATTAAAGATGATACAAAGATGTGCTCGTGGATTGGAAGAATCAACATTGTGAAAATGACTATACTACCCAAAGCAATCCACAGATTCAATGCAATCCCTATCCAACTACCAATGGCATTTTTCACAGAACTAGAACAAAAAATTTCACAATTTGTATGAAAATATAAAAGACCCTGAACAGCCAAAGCAATCTGGAGAAAGAAAAACAGAGCTGGAGGAATCAGGCTCCCGGACTTCAGCCTATACTACAAAGCTACAGTAATCAAGACAGTATGGTACTGGCACAAAAACAGAAATATAGATCAATGGAACAGGATAGAAAGCCCAGAGATAAACCCACACACCTATGGTCAACTCATCTATGACAAAGGAGCCAAGGATATACAATGGAGAAAAGAGAAAAGACAGTCTCTTCAATAAGTGGTGCTGGGAAAACTGGACAGCTACATGTAAAAGAATGAAACTAGAACACTCCCTAACAACATACACAAAAATAAACTCAAAATGGATTAGAGACCTAAATGTAAGGCCAGACACTATAAAACTCTTAGAGGAAAACATAGGCAGAACACTCTATGACATACATCACAGCAAGATCCTTTTTGACGCAGCTCCTAGAGATATAGAAATAAAAACAAAAATAAACAAATGGGACCTAATGAAACTTAAAAGCTTTTGCACAGCAAAGGAAACCATAAACAAGACAAAAAGACAACCCTCAGAATGGGAGAAAATATTTTCAAATGAAGCAACTGACAAAGGATTAATCTCCAAAATATACAAGCAGCTCATGCAGCTCAATATCAAAAAAACAAAGCACCCAATCCAAAAATGGGCAGAAGACCTAAGTAGACATTTCTGCAAAGAAGATATACAGATTGTCAACAAACACTTGAAAGGATGCTCAACATCACTAATCATTAGAGAAATGGAAATCAAAACTACACTGAGGTATCACCTTACACCAGTCAGAATGGCCATCATCAAAAAATCTATAAACAATAAATGCTGGGGAGGGTGTGGAGAAAAGGGAACCCTCTTGCACTGTTGGTGGGAATGTACATTGATACAGCCACTATGGGGAACAGTATGGAGGTTCCTTAAAAAACTAAAAATAGAATTACCACATGACCCAGCAATCCCACTACTGGGCATATATCCCGAGAAAACCATCGTTCAACAATAGTCATGTACCACAGTGTTCATTGCAGCTCTATTTACAATAGCCAGGACATGGAAGCAACCTAAGTTGCTCAGATGAATGGATAAAGAAGATGTGGCACATATATACAGTGGAATATTACTCAGCCATAAAAAGAAACGAAATTGAGTTATCTGTAGTGAGGTAGATGGACCTAGAGTCTGTCATACAAAATGAAGTAAGTCAGAAAGAGAAAAACAAATACCGTATGCTAACACATATATATGGAATCTAAAAAAAAAATGGTTCTGAAGAACCTAGGGGCAGGACAGGAATAAAGACACAGACGTAGAGAATGGACGTGAGGACATGGGGAGGGGAAAGTGTAAGCTGGGACGAAGTGAGAGTGGCATGGACATACATACACTACCAAATATACAATAGATAGCTCGTGGGAAGAAGCTGCATAGCACAGGGAGATCAGGTCAGATCTTTGTGACTATCTAGAGGGGTAGGATAAGGAGGGTGGGAGGGAGACGTAAGAGGGAGAGGTTATGGGGATACATGTATACGTACAGCTGATTCACTTTGTTACACAGAAGAAACTAACACAGCATTGTAAAGCAATTATACTCCAATAAATAAGTTAAAAAAAAAGCACCAAGAGGAAAAAAAAAAAGAGATAAAATGATATAAAAATAATGACACCCTACTCACAGGTTTGTTAAAAGGATTATATGAGTTCATACTTATAAAGCAATTAAAACAGTGTCTGGTATATAGCAAGTAGTTAGTGTCAGCTATTTTCAAATAAGAAACTTCAAAAACCCTTTACTTAAAAAAAAATAGTTGTGGATAAATAATCCTAAATAGTTGCTTATTCAAAGGTCATTTATATTTGAGTTCAGTATACATATTCCTATTTTTAGGTAGGTACATCTAAATTCAAAAGTTTTATATTTGAGTTACTATTAATTCTTTTTCCATTTTTATATATCTTTTTTTTTCTTAATAGTTTTTTTTTTTTTTTTTTTTTTGCAGTACGCGGGCCTCTCAGTGCTGTGGCCTCTCCCGTTGCAGAGCACAGGCTCCGGACGCGCAGGCTCAGCAGCCATGGCCCACGGGCCCAGCCGCTCCGCGGCATGTGGGATCCTCCCAGACCGGGGCACGAACCCGCGTCCCCTGCATTGGCAGGCAGACTCCCAACCACTGTGCCACCAGGGAAGCCCTCTTAATAGTTTTATCTTTTTCTTAGTTTGTGCTCCTCTTCCACTTTTATAGTCTTGATTATAAATGCACAAGTGGGAAATGGCAGGCCAACATGTAAACTGAAGGATGAATAATGGGGTTTCTTGTTTGACCAGTCCATTGTGTTATGGTGTATATGGATTATGGCCATAGTAAAAGAAATACAAAGATATATAAGAAGTAATAAACCTAGATGCAGAAATATAGATGTACATATAAAATGCGGCCTTAACTGTTTAATGTTAACTAAAAACAATAAGAACGTTATCTAAATAGAAGTCACTGAAATGGAACATCCAACAAGAGACAAATGTTGTAGTTAGAATCATCTGTAGACTGTGAGTTGGTTTGATAACAAAGCTAATGATACCAGGGTAAGAGGTTCCAGTAACATGACTTTCACATACAACGGCAACCCATTTTAAGTAGAGGGAACTGGCATTAAAGGGAAAGTTTGGTCTAGTACTTGGTTAGTGTACTGGAGAATATGCTGCAAAAATGTTCCAAGATAACATCAGAATGGCTGAAGGAGAACCACTTAAGTGGGGAATACAACTGAAGCCAGAATTGTGACATTCTTAAATACTATGAGTTTTTTGTAAGAAAGAAACTGAGTGCCTCTAAGTAAATAAGTATTCTAAGGAAACTCTCAAGAGGGGGGATAACTGCTGAAAGACAGGACACATTGTATCCTGAGTTTAGTCGGGTAAAAAGTAAGCGCTTCAAAAGTATTATTTGTCTGAAGGAATGACTGAAGAATGAATAAATAGACTTGGCCCTGGGGAAACCATAAACCTGTTCAAATTTTGAGCCTTCTGGAATAGCACATCCTCACTCTCTCCTTCAACCCCATCACTCTAGAAACCAAAAGGAGATGGCAGCTGTATGGCCTGGACTCCATCATCACGAGGGTCCTCTCAAAGTCCACTCCACACTCTGAGAACTTTCCTTTTCCAACTGGTAGACGTTATGCCCAGGTACCTCTGTAAATTAAGTAACTTGAGTCTAAGTGTATTTGGAGGAGAAATAGAGAAATCAGGAGAGGGGGGAGAGAATATAGTAGAGAAAAATTAAGTAACATTTATGTATGAGGTCTATGAGGAATGGAGGGGCTCAGTAAATCTTGATTGAATAGAAATATGTCTTCTTGCTGTGACCCCATTTTTCAAGGATGGTAATACCTAGATTCATCAGTAAATAGGCTATAAAGGATGTGTTCAATGATGTCTTCTTTATAAGAACACTGTTACCATCTATCTACATTATTCAGATTCCTTATTTGCAAATTCACCTACTGAATAAAATTTATTTGTAACTCCAAAATGCATACTCACAGTGCTTTCAGTCATTCATAGATACAAGCAGAGAGGTGAAGATTTGAGTCACCCAGCACCCACACTCCCAGCCAAAGCCTGTCTTCTCATTTCAGCTCTCACACTATAAACAGGTGTCCTTTCGTGTTTATTTAGTGTCACCTGTTTCACATTTTTTTGGTGATTTCTCTTTTTAAAGTAGACCCCAAGCATACTGCTGAAGTGCTACCTAGCATTCCTAAGCACAAGAAGGTTACTGTGTGCCTTAAGGAGAAAATATGTTTATTAGATAAGCTTCATTCAAGCATAAGTTATAGTGTTATTGGCCAGGAGTTCAATGTTAATGAATCAACAATATATATTAAATCAGGAGTCTTTCAACAGAAATACACATGAAACAATGTTATGTATTGACTGGGTGACAAAAATGTTGACCAGAGGCTCTGAGGAACCTAACCCTGCACTTCCCTTAGGAGCAATGGCTCAGTATTTGTTGATTCTGTGTTTGTAGTGACTTCACAGAACATAACTATGGCAAGTACAAGAATAGACTGTAACTCTTCAGTACAGCCAAGCTCCATCATGACATACTGCTGCATGTACTTACATATTCTACCAGAATATTACAAATAGCATGCCTCGTAGAACACAAGTAACACTGAACAAACAAATGAATGAATGAGAACATGAATAAAAATATGACCTAATGGATTCAAAATATTGTTTACTATCCTTATGGGGTGGGTTGCAAATAACTCTCCATGAACATTAACCATATATAGATTATAATCTGAAATTTTAGTTTTATAAGAAATGGTTTTCATTTCAGTATAATTTCTCCGAGATTAAACATAAGGTAAAATTATAAATGAAGCTTTAGGGGAGGGTGGGACGAATTGGGAGATTAGGATAGACATATATACACTACCATGCATGAAATAGATAGCTAGTGGGAACATGCTATAAAGCACAGGAAGCTCAGCTTGGTGCTCTGTGATGACCTAGATGGGTGGGATGGGGGGGGTGGGCTGGGAGGGAGGTCCAAGAGGGAGGGGATAGATGTATACATACAGCTGATTCACTTCATTGTACAGCAGAAACTAACACACCATTGTAAAGCAATTATACTCCAATTAAAAAAAAAATTGTCAACTGAAAAAAAAATTATATGATATTCAAATATCAGTGTCCATAAAGATTTATCATAGCGTAAATATATATATATATACACACACACACATAAATGAAGCTTTAATAAACAGAATTCAAATAGCCCTCTACTAAACTTAGATTGTCATATTATCACCAGGCATTATCATGTTTGCTTAATTTCTTTCAAAAAGAATTGGTTTTTAAGCATTCATTTATTCACTCACTCACTCACCTCCTCTCTCTCTTTCCCTTCCTTCGTCTTTCTTCCTTCCTTCCTTCCTTCCTTCCTTTCTTTCTTTTCTTTCTTTCTTTCCCTTTCTTTCCCTCTTCCCTCTCTCCCTTCCTTTTCTTTCTTTCTTTTTTTGAAATTTTATTTATTTATTTATTTATTTTTGGCTGCGTTGGGTCTTTGTTGCTGCACTGGGACTTTCTCTAGTTGCGGCGAGCGGGGGCCACTTCATTGCGGTGCACAGGCCTCTCACTGTCGCAGCCTCTCTTGTTGCGGAGCACAGGCTCTAGACGCGCAGGCTCAGTAGTTGTGGCTCACGGGCCCGGTTGCTCTGTGGCATGTGGGATCTTCCCAGACCAGGGCTCAAACCCGTGTCCCCTGCATTGGCAGGCAGATTCTCAACCACTGCGCCACCAGGGAAGCCCCTCTTTCTTTTTCTTTCTTTCTTTTTCTTTCTTTCCCTCCATCCCTCCCTTTACTTTCTTTCTTTCTTCCTTCCTTCTTCTTTCTTTCTTTTCTTTCTTTCTTTCTTTCTTCCTTCCTTTTTCCCTCCTTCTTCCCTCCCTCCCTCCCTTGTTTCCTTCCTTCCTTCCTTTCTTCCTCAAAAAGTACCAATCAGTGCCTACTTATGCCAAGTGCTGTTCCAGGCAGTGGGGATACAGCAATGCATAAGTCAGGCAAAAACTCCTGTCTCCATGAAACTTAAAGTTCTAGCGGGCGGAGACAGATAACATGCAAATGAGTCAGGTAATAATAAGTGCTGTGAAGAAAAATAAGACGGGGTAGGAGAGAAGGGTGAGGGCATTAGGGACACTGCCTGCAATTCAAATCAGGTGGTGAGAAAGGCTGCTCTGTGGTGACACTTGAGCACTAACTCAAAGGAGGTGAGGATGTAACCATGCAAACGAAGAGCACAACTACAACCCCCAATTTTTCCACTACAACACTAGTGTCACTTCAAGCAACCAAAACCTGCTAAGCTACCTTCAAAAGATAGTTTTACCCGCTCTAAGACTTTTGGAGGAGTTTTTCCAGGGTCTGAACCCTGTTAGTGCAGAATGTAGGAAGCATCAAGCAGTAAAAAAGTACTGCCTTTTCTCTGCAGATAGCACAAAAGGGGCGCCGTGGCCTTGTATATGAACAGAGCTCCACTAATTCACTTGAACAAGCACTGTCACATCCTAATGTTGTCGTCATACAACGTGAACGGACACCATCCCGGCCCCCAGGGATCAGGTGTGCAAGAGTCACAGCAAATGGGGCCTAGCCCATAATTTCTAATTCCCATTCGTGCATTTATATCCCTTGAGCAGCACTGCCCAAGAGAGACATTTGGAGAGATAAAGAAGACTATTAATAATGATTACCTATTTCTTTCATTGATACCACAAATGGGGTCTAATGTCAAAAAGTAATTAGCCAGGAAAAATGCACATAGAAATAGTACTTGATAACACTGTCTGGGTAAGTGACAGCTGGAGAATTTTTTTTTCAAGATGGGAATAACTAATGTTTGTCAAGGTGGGGTGCTTTTTTCTTTAATGGTGGGCCCCCGTAAGAAAAAAGTGATCCTCCTCCAAGAGAAGTACTAACAGAATATATTTTTCCTCCACTTTTCTTGAAATTGTTCACAACTAAGTTTTTGTGATGGAATTTATTACTATTTCCTGGTTAGCTGGAGGCGGAGACCTCTGCATAACATGTGTTGTTCATTTCCTAATTACCTCCGGAAAAAGCAAACATCCTGAAACAATAGGATGGATAATTAAAAGGCATAGCTAACTAAAATGAAGGGCAATTTTCTACGAATTTTAATGGCTTTGAAAGTACAAATCTTACCCTTGAAATCAACTAGTAATCAGATCTTAAAATAAAAAAGTAATATTGCCTTGCCTTCATAAAAGCCAGTTTATCTCCTGTATACCATTTTCATCAAATAATGTTTTCTACTTGTTGGTTTACTCTTTTACTGTGAGAATCGGTATGATAATGTGGAGTATAAAAATCAAGAAATTAGTCTCACAGCAGGGAGTCTGCTAACCACACCATTTTCATCTTATCCTTCAAGCAGTGGCAGAAAACATATTAATTGCAATTTAATTTATGCAACAAATATTTCATTTTAATTATACTTAATTTTTTGTCAAGCTATAAAAATGTCAAGAGTTCTGATGCAGTTTTTTTCTTACAAGTTTTTTTAAATGAAAGAATTAAAATCAAGTGCTGTTTCTGAAAGAAATTATGAAAGATTTCTAATTACTGCTTATGTTCTTGAAAAATTGCTAATCTACTAGTCCCAAAATAACATCTGGGAACATGTGAACTTGAAGCTTTATTACTCAATATTTATGAGTCTTAATAATATACATGTATCATTAATATGATGAAATTCTCACAGGAAGAATTTTTTTGTAATTATAGGATATATCAATAACTGTCACTGAATGGTGAAATTTTTATGTAGAAATGTTTTTGTTAATACCTCTCAGGAAAACTAAGATGAGAATAAGAGAAATTGATTGCTGCTGATACACTGCATTGAAGTAAAGAATATTTACCATTAACAGAAGTGGAAAGAAAAATGTCACACCACCAGTATTAAAAATGTCCCTATTAATTATATTCAGCAAATATTTATTAAGCTCTTACTAGGTGCAAATCCTACCCAAACATTAATTCTCATATAAAAATGCTACCTTCTCCTGGAAATCCTTCTCTCTCAAGATGCAAATTACATCTCCAGGCACTGAATGCTTCTGGTGCATAATTATACCTTTCTCACGGCCCTTTTATAGTCTCTGTTCTGTGACAGTAATTCCCCTCCATGTTTCATCTCCCCACTAGATGATAAGTTTCCTGGGTGTAGGATCCAGGTCTTCTGTGTTTATATCCTCCACCTATCACGTTCAAAAATACTTGAAAATGAAAACCTACCAGTATGAATAAAATGTTCTGGGTGTTAGGTTTTGGGAAGTAAAACTATTATTTCAAAAGCCTCTCTATAAAATTTGTATAAACCTGTGTTTTGAAATTATTCATTTAGATGACTTCTAGTTTTAAGATGGCAGAGTACTGAATTTCTTGCCCTATTTTATATTCTCAGAAATGGCACCCCAAACATGGAGAATTATAAAAATCTACAAAACTACATCTTCCCTGAAACCAGGAGACAACAATGGCCTCAAATTGTAACTTGTGTTGAGAAACAGATAAAGGGTGGCAGCAGACCTAAAAGAACAGAGACACTTCCTGTCTGGAGAGGGAGATATCATTGAAATTCCATCCTATTCTTCCTCCCTAAACCCAGAACCCTCAGGCACTGAAATCTTCAGACATCTCAGAAGGCAAAGGTAAAGCACAGGGCTTGGCTGAAAGTCTCCATACAGAATACTTAACTTTTAAGATCCCTCCCCAGGTTCCTCCTAAGGAACCTCCCTCCCTTTCTCCCCACAGCCCGGTTCAGATTTGTTTTCTGAGGGAAAAAAATTAAAAAACAAAAACTGGAGCATCTAGGCTTAGTAGAAGACAAGGGTCAGGCACTATACTGAGATGTAAGTGAAAGTCTTCACACTGAATGGTGAGAATACCATTCTACTCCCCACCCTGTTCCCAACTCCCAGGATACTAGAGCACTTGGCAGGGGATTAGGGAACTTTTTGTTGGAAAAATTAAATGTCCATATGGAGTGGCCCTTCCACAGGAGGTCACCACTACAGTGAAAGCCACTTTACTGCCTCATTTTAAAAATATGAATGAACAGCCAAAGATCAACAGATGTTTGAAAAAAACCTCCAACCTAAAAGACAGAGTGATATATCAACAACAACAAAAGCAAACAATTTAGATGAACTTGAGACAATGCAAGAAGCAGAACAAAGTATTGTTAAAATCTAAAACAAACATTCTAAAAGACATTAGCAAGGATATTGCATCCACTAAGCAAGTATAGGATGCTGTTTTAACTTTTTAATTAAAAAGCCTGTAGTGAATTAATAATGTGAAAGCAGAAAAAAACAACTTGATAGAAAATATTTCAAATTTAACACCAAGAAACTCTCGCAAAAAGTAAAACAAAAGGACAATAAAATGGAAATAGGAGATACAAGATTATTTTTAAAAAGTTGAGGATCAATGTAGAGAATCTGCTCTCTGACTATAGGAGCTACAATAAAAAGAATCTGAGAAAACTAAGAGAAAATAATTGGAAAAGAATGCAGGAAAAATTCCCCAAAGCAGAATGACAGATAACAATGGCTTAAAATAAAGACACCCTTCAACTTAAAATTCTATATCTAATCAAGTATGCGTGAGATGGAATTTTCAGAAATAAAAGTTATATTGAGAGGCTGTTACAGGGTATGGGTAAACTTGACAAGAGGTGTGAAGAAAATTAAGCAAATGGGGACAAAGGCAATTATTAACTCCAAGAAATACAGAAAGTTGTACAAGAAGCAAACATCATCTTAGAACTTCTTAGTTTAATAGGAAACAATATTTCCATAGTCAAAAAAAAGGTAAAGTTTGAATATTTGCTGACTCAAAACTTACAACTGTATTCCAAGAAAACATGGAGATGATAGTATGAAAGAGCTAAATTCTCATCTTCCATAGTTGAAGGTCGGTGGCTATCATCTAAAACTGACAAATCAAGAGATAGTATATTATTTAGCTAGAAGATAAAAGAGTTGAAAGTGGTGATCTCTAGAAAGGAGGACTGGACATGAAGAATGGGAGGAGTGGGTCAGGAGTATGCCAGTTTACATTATAAATCTTCGAACATATTTATTTTATTGAATACTTAAACTATGTACATGTTTTACTTTGATATAAACAAAGTTAAAAATAATTAATGCCTCAAAGTGTTTACTCTTCTCTTAGAATTAAGTTTCTTTTCTACTTGGACAATTATTTATCAACTACATTCTTCTCAGTAACTGATGCCCTATTTTTTATCATTTATATAAAATACCTAGTTACACTTACCCTAAAAACCTAAATATATGATTTCTCATATGTTATTTTTTTTTTGCCATATTGCCCTTTCTGAGCATTTTTAACAATGCTTCCCATAAGTAAGTCTATATAATAAAACATATTAAAATGCAGATGAGATAGTCAACGGAAATTAATGTATTTTATAATGCCAACTCCCTTTACAAGCTTTGGGAAAATTATATACACATTTACTAGTCTATGTACAATACTTAATGTCTATATTTGAACCAAAATTATTAAAGACAGTGATCTATTTAGCGTCCTTTTCCCCAACCTAATCAAATTAAGAAAGCAATGTGAATTTCCTCACAAGCTATTTCATACTTGGATGCCCTTGAACTTTACTGAGTCTGAACTAAAAAAACATGTGTAGGTAACATACTTTGGTATTCAAAATACCAAGAAATATTTATTTGCTTTTGCCATACAAAGTACAGTTTATTACAGAACATTTACATATAACTCCTAATTTATAGTTTATAAGTGAAAGACTTTCATTTATAAAATTACATATGATACATATAAGAATTTAATCTCAATATTTAACATATTATTTCATTATTTTTAAACAATATAAATTATTTAAAGTTTGAGAAGATATAAAAATGGAACAATTTAAATAACTATGGCCTTTGAAACCTACTGTTGGCCTAATCACACAATATAAGAGAAAAAAATCTCAAATAAAGTTAAATTCAACTGTGTATTATTGTCTTCACTTATAGCACTTCTGCAAATAAGAATTAACAGAAACAAAGTAAAAATCAAGTATTTCTCCCCATGGCCAATATATAATAACTGTTAATTAGTTGATATCTCTTTTGAAATTGTACTTTTAAAACTAAACCATTAATATAAGTTCTATTCTTAGTAAATGAATTATATGAAGTTGATACTTACAAACACTTGAGAAACTCAGACCTGTTAAGTAGGTAACTACTCTTAAAATGTTGGTTAAATCATTATTCTATTTAACAAACCCTTTTTATAAGAAATATAAAATAGATTCAGTATAAGAAAGAATAAAACAAGTATAAAAGTAGTAAGCATACATAGCATTAAGTTTTAAGTAGTACAGATTTGGCTCTGATGTGAACAGGCTAAGACAGTTTACTGGGGTATTAACATGTTTTGTATCCATTAGCAACTTGAAGGTTAATATGAATTATTAATAGAAAACATCTCTGAATTAAGCTTGAGAGATTAAAAGAGTTCCAAACAAATCAAAATCTTCCAGAGGTAATTCATACTGTCTTTTAAACAAATAATAGGCAGAATGCTCTTGACTTTACTCAATGTTACTAAGTAAAATTTTGACAAGTATATATTCACTTTACTTAGGAAAACAAAGGAACGGCATGTAAGAATTGTTTCATATTGAAAAGCCACATTAAAACTCTACCACAAATGTAATATTAATATGTTAGACTAAAATAATTATGAGTTGTAGATTTCTTTATGCAAATAGTCTTTATTTAGCAAAGTAATTTAGAATATTAACATATGATACTTTATATATCTTATGTCGATATATGTCTAGCTAATATAGATTATGATATAAATATTAGTCATCATTAATAATATTTCTAGAAACCTATTAGTTTCCAAGAGCTTGAAAATTAATGATAAAGTATTTTAATTAGTTTTTTCTGCTCTCCAACCATATGGTTCAGGCCTATCCAAATTTTCAAAACTGTTAATATGATTTAGTAGGTGTTAACCTCACAATGTTCCATTAAGTTCTTATCCATCATGGGGGCTAGTTACTTAGCCTAGACAAAAAATTTCCTCTCCCAAGAAATATTATGTTTAGAGCCCTAAGAAAAACCCCTTTCCATCTCTACCATCAATAGCATGTGGAAGAATTGGCTTAGCAAGAAAATTGCAAACAAAAACTATGGTACCAATGTCTATGTTCATGCTTGGAACTGAAAGTCATCACAAAATGATCTGAGGTTCAGACAGATATACCAGCATGTCTGTTGCAGCTTTCAAATATCAGATAAATTCTCAGTCCCAGTAAATTGCTCTTGAGCTCTCCTTACTTACTTTTGACTTTACAAAAGCATTAAAGCTGGATTTCTTTGGGGGTCATTGTTTCATCAAGAGAAATGTTTCTCTCTTCAAGAGAGTTCACGATAATGAATGGAGGACACAAAATTGTTGAGCTACAGAAACCAAGCTGTAGGCTAGGCTTTATATGGGTTCTGCAAAGACTCATTGCATGCAGGGCCTCTGTGCTATGTGTAAATAATTAATAAACAGAAACCTAAGTTAAAAAAATCTGAAGACAAGAAAGGGGAGCTCTCATGTCCTGCAACCACAGCAGAACCCAACAGGAAGAAGAAAGATTCCTCCTCTTTTCTGGCAAGGACTCAGCTAATGAAGGTCATGGACTCTTTGTTTACTACAGCCCTCCCAACTTCCTTTCCCTTCTATAAAAGCGTTCTCCTTCCTGTGCCATGGGTGGACTTGCACGTGGCCCATCATGGCTGTAGACCCCAATCTGCAATTCTCTGCTGATCTCAAGTAAACCCATCTTTGTTGGAAAATATCTGGCAGGCTATTTGTTTCAGGTCAACACATGCAAAGAAGAGTGTAAGAGGCAGTACCAGCTTATAACTATAAATTTTCATCTCTTACATCAATTATTAATGTTGGAAATCTAGGAAATTGGGGCAAGTGAATTGGGATGCCTTCTAACTGAAGCCTGGAAAGAGTCCTTGATTCAAAGAGATAGAAGAACCAAATCCACCGGTTCTTTAAGTCGGTAAACAATGAATGTCTCTAGTGTTCTTCATCTAGGAGAAGGATAGGAGGGAAAAAATTACACAGGCCTATGGAAGAAAAACAAACTCACATGTTAAAGACTTGTATGAAGACCAGGCATCTGAAAGACATCAATTACAGGAACCTGAAGAAAATTTAAGTGTTGGAAAATATTTGCCAACTTCAACCAACTCCTAAAAATACAGATTCTATAAAACAGAGCCAAAGCCCGAAAGGATAAAAGAGGCTAAAATAAGAGGACTGGATACCCATAAAAACAACAAGGTCAGAGATGTTGGTGACTAGAGAAAATAAACTAAGATTACAATAGCAGAAATAAAATTCACTTTAGAGATAACAATTGGCTATTCAAAGTTGAAGGGGTGATAAAGGTTATATTTTAGAATAAAGAAAATAATTCAAAAAAAGCACTCCCTCATGCAGCGCGCTTGCGCGCACACACACACACACACACACAATCGGTCTTATCTCAGATACTTCTTTTGTAACAGTAATTGATAGAAGATCACAAACTAACATCTATAGAGTTAAGAGAAAAAGGTTGTGAACCCAGTACTTTATATACACCCTAATTTTCACTTTATATATGAAAGCAATAGAAAGGCATTCTTAGATATTGTATTAATTGGGGTTAGATTCAGCTGCAACTGTTAGAAAGCCCCAATTAACAATGACTTAAACAAGAGAGAGAATTTTCTTTCTCATTTACACAAAAGTCCAGGGTTGGTGTGATACTCCACAGTGAAAGGGACCCAGGATTCCTTAATGTTATTGCTCTATCTTTCTTGGTCCACATTGATCCAAGGATTAAAATATGACTGAAGATGTCAATCAATCTCTAGCTGTCAAAACCTCCATACCAGACATCCAGAAGGAAAAAATGAGAAGAATGACACTTTTCTTTAAAAACACGATGGGAGGCAGTCTGCCATGGGGCTCTTGAGTTGTACAAATCTTGCTGAATGTGTCAAAATCACAAAGTCTTGATAATTCTTTTACCCAGTGTGAGGGTCACTTCTCAGTATTGAGAATATACAACTGCCAACCCTGAGAAGTGATGTAACACCTCACAGTATGTACCGCATAGTCTGGTAAAGCACGTACTCCCTCCGGACACAGCAGGCTTGCTAACTGCTTCCCATGAAGGTGGTGGATTTCACACATCCAGGGTTTTCCTCCTATGACATGCTAGGACGTGCAGGCACCGTGGGGCTCTCTGTATCATCTTGGGACCCGAGGCTCAGGGGACTAGCACAACTATGTTGAAACTCCTTTTCCTGCGTCTGCTGTAAGGAATAGTCTCTCACCTAGGTAGCTTGTGCCTTTTACCAGCATCTGTGGAACTTTATCAGACTAATTTACTAGGTTGCATAGTTCTTCTGATGAGAGTTCTTTTAGCTATCTTCCACACCGTCAGACTTATTTATGTAGGGAAAGTCCTGAAAAATAATTCCTAGAGGCGGAGCTCACACTTTTGCTTACTTTCCATTTTCTAGCATCTAGTGACAGGACTATAATTAGCTTTAAAAGGTGGCTGATAAATGCAGTTTTAATTTCAGGCAGTCATGTACCCAGCTATAAATCAGAGGTTCTACTAGTATAGAACAAAGGTCAGCAAACTACAGCCCACAGGCTAAAGCCAGCCTACTTCCTAATTTTTAAATAAAGTTTTATTGGAACACAGTTATGCCCATCCTTTTATGTATTGTCTATGGTTGTTTTTGTGCCTTCAAAATCTAAAATATTTATCATCTGGCTCTTAAAGAACGTTTGTTGACCCTAGTACAGAAGAAGAGAAAACTGATATTCAGAGACAATAAACTCTCTGCCATAGATATTCAAGGTCCCAGAAAATGTACTGCCTTGCCCTCTTTTAAATAAAACCTTTGTTGTATATCCCATGAATCAAAGAAATGACTCATTTTAATATCTCAGGGAGAAGAATCAGTAATACTGATATCAGTAGTATCAATATGATCTCAAACAAAAAACATAAGTAAGGACACAGAAGACTTGAACAATATTTAGAAACTTCAGGAGACTGGTAAATATGTAACATTGTACCCAACAATTGCAGAAAATATATCTCTTTTAATGTACTTGGAACATTTACCGAAACTGACAAGATCTTGGGCCATATAGGAACTCTCAACAAATTTCAGAAGATTAAATTCACAGATGTTTTTTGACCACAGAAAAATTAAACTAGTTAAAAAAAATACAACTAGGAAATCTCCAAATGTTAGATAATTCAAGTATATATTAATAAATAAAACATGAGTCAAAATAGAAAACATTTTGAAATTTATGATGAAAACTTGTGAGATGTCACAAAATCCATGTTTTGAAACACATAGCCTTATATGAATATATTATATATATATATTTTTCCTCGTATCATTTCAAAGGACATAACCTATGAGAGTAGAACTTAATATCTCTGTTTTATTGAATTGGCTTATAAATCGGGGCAATACTCTGCACATCGTGGGTGCTCAACAGATGCTTTGATGAACTCTCAACATTAAAAATGAGATTTAATTATTTACAAATTGCAGTCATGCCTGCAAAATAACTGATTCCCTTTTGTAGATAGGGTAAAAACCTTTAAACGAGGTTTTCTGAGTTGAAATTCAGATTTACACACAGTGATTTAACTGGGAATATAGAGATCTTTGGTTTAATGCTTCAAAATGCTTGGCTCAGTGCAAAATGTAGTCACCTTATAAAACAATGTTGGATGATAAATGGAGAGCGACCCTCCCCAACAATAAACTAACATTTACATATTAATTTCATAGAAACTCTTGGTGGAATTTTAGTTACCTAACCACCAACTATGATTTTCCTGTGTTATATTATACATACATTTGGGATAATGATATACATAGATATGATTTATTGCTACCTTCAGCAGGATTGAAACAGTACATCAAATTTTATTTTGGTGGTCCTTTTATTAGCTTCCTACCACTTGATCAGCTGATATCACTAATAATAAATTTTTTTTTATAAACTAGAGTTTGCAAGTCCTGTCCTGAGACTATAATATTTCAAAAAACGGTCTAAGCTTTAGGGAAAAAACCAATTACAGAAACAGCATTAAAAATGCCAAGCACTGGGCAGAAGCAATTCTGGATCAGTTTAAAAGAGTGATTGATGAAACCCTAATCCAAGCTGAAGGAACAGTTTCACGACAAGCTGTGACCATTCCACACACTTCATTAGCTGCCATAATTAGCCTGGTGTTTCAATTTGTTAGAACTGGTGGGGACAATTTTCCTCAGAATGAAACATCAAAATACAGGGTCCCTCAGACTTCAGAAGAGGCTGATGAGAGGCTTTTCTAGTCTCTGTTAACTAAAAGATTAATTATTGCTGATGGGAGGCTGTGCTGTGATTGTCACTCTGTCTATGTGCATTACTTTTAGCATTAGAAGAAAGATACGGTTGACACCGCACCACTCAATCAAGTAGCTTCACATTACAGCACGAAGTCGGTTTTAATATACAGGGTACTTTTGATGGATTTTTTTTCTTCTTCCTGTTTTCTGGGTCCAAGACACACCTATTTATTTATATCAGAATTTGAAAACAGCCTCTAAAATATTGAGAATTTTGGTTAAGGTACTTTGTCTCAAGTCATGGCTTCCTTCTCTAACCACAGATCAGCTCAAGAGTGGCTTCATGTATTTGTACAGTTGTACAGTGACATCTTTTAAATATGTTTATAAATCTTCTAAGACTACACATGTTTTAAGCAACCCATAAAGCCACGTTAATTTTACCTATATTTATAAATATAGCTCTATAATCTTATCCCTGGATTAAGGAAATACACTCTGATTTCCCACAATATAAATTCATGAAATCTAATTAAGAGGGTAGTAGGAAAGGGACTCCTACTTCATTTCCATAGAACAAAAGTGATTTCTTTTGGTTTTCTGGCCATAGGCAAAGCTGATCCGAAGTCAAGAGTACATACCTACAGACAGTGCCATTAAAAATTTCACCAAAGCCTTAGTTTTTAATGTCTTGGCTTTATTATTATTTAATTATTTGCATTAAGATAATTATTTGTAAGCCCAAAATTTCCACTTCATTTACCTTTTCTAAAAAACTCACTTCTTTAACTGACCTATAATGAGTGAACTGGGAAGGGTGATTTAGTGAAATGTGGAGGAAGCAACCATAGCCAAAGAAACCGGTGGTATTTTCAAATCCACTACACCGTAGTGAAAAAGTTTTAAAGTGTAAAAGCACAATGACATCAGATAAAAATGCTTCCTTGAGTTTCCAGAACAAAATTCTCCACAGGTTCCACTAAAATCAAGTCCTTGTTACCCCAAACATTTGGTTAGCTGTATCATTTAGAGCAGTACAGTCCAACAGAATTACAATGTGGGCCACACATATAATTTTAATTTTCCACTAGCCATATTACAAATAGTAATAAGAAACAGGTGAAATTAATTGTATGGCAAGAAAATATTTAAGCTAATACGTCTAAAGTATTATTGGTGTAACTATGTCATTAATATAAAAATATGAATGTTACCTTTCTTTAGTACTATATCTTTGAAATCCAGGGTCTTTTACACTTACAGCACATCTCAAATTAGAGAAGCTATATTTCAAGTGCTCAGTAGCTGCGTGGCTATCAAATGGAACAACACAAATCTAGAGAATGTGGAGCTTGCTTTCTCAGGGAGTAGTTTTTCTGCTCTTTAGTGAACAGAGCAGTTCTGGAGTCCTGTGGAGTTACATACACAACGAGTAGATCTATACGAACAGATGAAATAGCAGCTGAATCAACTCTTTACAGTCAAGAGTAAAAGTCCTTCTAACTTAATAAATGAACACTACTGAAATACATATAGATTATAAGATTCGTAACAATCAGTGAAGATAACGCAAGACTTAAGAAATCAACAGGCCATGCACACCATGGAGACTCAGAATAGCCACACACCAGGCCAGAAAGATAATGCCCATTCCTAGGGAAGTAATGTATGATGAGAACAGGATTCACACTGTAATAAGAGCTGAAATTCAGCCAGCATGCATCAGTATGGGCATATTGGTTATTAACATATTTTAGAAATGCTTTCATTATTTTCATATGTTAGTAAATGGCTACTAACCCAAGTACTACCTCAAACATCCTTCACAATCCAGCAGTTAAATAGTTACTGTGTATCCCAGCAGGGAGTCCCAGGATTATTGTCCATTCTGATTGTTGAGTATCTGTGAAGTATGGCTAGCAAAGAATTTTATTGTTACTCATGCCTACAATACATACATAATCAGCTAGGCATATTGAACACAATTATTTATACAGTAAATCTGTGGTTAATTTAGCCATATTGTTGTTTTTGATCTTCTCATCAAATTGCTTCCTTTTAAAATCTCAGAAAACATGCTCAGAAACAAAATATCTAAATTTAGTAGCTCTAAACAGTCACAAAAGCCATAAGGAAACTAATCTCAATAGAGTCTGCCAAGCCATTTGCTATTCAAAAGCTATTACAGAGATTATTTCTGTTTGGGAATTGCAGTGTGGGGAAGGTTTTAATTCCCTAATTCTACATCTCTACTATTTATCCTTGATTTAATTTTTAAACACTGGAGGATATACCCCAAATAACTCTTGTAGTTCTACATAATATTCAAAATTGTGTTGAATCATTCATCTTAATATGGTAACATAAAGAGAGAGAATCTTGAGGTTTTAGATTATAAAATAGCACAGCAAATAAACAACCTCTAGAGTAGTGAAGATGTCATCATTAAAAACATGAAGTAAATACAGCTGGAACACTTCTGCCATTTGCAAAAGTACTTCAGAGAATGGGGCTCTTTGTCACAAAAAGTGGTTTGATTTGAGAAGGTTGGAAATCAACCAAACTATGATTTGCTCTATCCAAAGACCTTCACCTAGAATCATCTCATAATGCAAACATGAAGCCACATACCACAGGGGAGAAACCATGTGGCAAGAAAATAAATGTTGTTGATTTGTGACTTAGAACATAAGGATAAAATAAAAGAAATACTGCATTCTCTCCCAAATAGTTGATATTTTCTAACATGTCATAGAGTAAACAACAGAGGCAACATTTCCTTTAGCATGACCCAGGATGTATCTGAGAGCAACCAACTGATGAATTTGGTCTGGTATGTTCCCACTGACATCATGACAGAAAAATTTCTATTTTGTGAGCCCCTTTTGGAAAGCCTGTCGACTGTTTTCCTGTCTTCAAAATGATTAACATTTCTTTTGTTGAGCATAACTTCATTTGGAAGAAAAATCTGGAAACTTCATGACTAGGTATAGTATCTGCAATCTTTGGAAACACGTCTGGTTTTACTGTTTGATAAAAAAAGTTTCACGTGCCACCTTGATCACTTTCTAAATTAGCATGAGTTACTGCCAAAGATGCTGCCCCAAATCCTTAATGGAGGCATTCATACTCCTTTTCAGTAGTCAACCTCAGAATTTTCATGAGAAAATGTGAGCAGGATATGAAATACAGTGTCTGGAAGATAAGGAGTCAACTTTAAGCAGAAGTTTCAAAGTATCTGAGAGAAATAGGAAGCCATGGTTAGAGCAATAAGATAAGGAGTTCATTCAGACTGGATTACCTAGATAATTTTATTATTATTCAATGCACCACTGTCATAGTATGCATGGTGCTGAAAAGTCATGACTTCTATTGAACAAGCTCTTACTCTGGAAAATAAGATTAGAGGAAGATAATTACGCCAACTCTCTAATTCTGAATGAAGTACTTTTGTAGGCTGAAGTGGAAAATGACAATTTGTTTATTTCTGTATAGGGAGAAGTCTCTGAACACCCAGGAACAATACAAATCTCTGTTGAAGTTCACTTCTGCTTCAATGTCCCTAAAATAATACATGGATTCATATCTTTCAGCTGTCACAGAGTATATCAATAAAGAAGACTTCAAAACACATAACCCTCAATGGTTTAAGGACAAAGGAAGCGAAATGATGTGAGTTCAATCTATTTTAGAGATTCTCAGAAAACTTTTATATTCCTTTACTCCAACCTTTGTTCTCTGAGAAAGCAAGTTATTAGTGTTTGGATACCATTTGACACTACGTACCTAAGTAACTTATTTTTAACATTTGTTGCCATTAGAACAAAGAATTGAAATAAATTAATGTCAAAGATAAATGCATTGCCATATTAAAAGTCTTCTCTAACATTTCAACTTTTAACTCAAGTGAAAACATAGTAGTGTTTTCATTGAAATTTACTTTTATACAATTACAGTTCTTAACTTGCAAAATTTGTATTCATTTCCACATTATTATAAAATAGACATTTGAGAACAACAATTGTAAACAAAACTTTTGTTCTACTTGTTTTGTGAAGGAAATTAGTTTTCAATAAAACAAAATGATGGCATGCAAGTGTTGTGTGCATTGTATATTTGTACTTTTTTCTGGAGAGAAAGTCCATAGCTTCAATTAGATTCTCTAGAGTCAGAGGCCAAAAAAGGTATCAAATTACTAATTTGAAGTCTTTACATTATTTCTGAAGAAAGCAGCAGTCTCCAGAATTAAACTGAAAACTTACCTTGACACTCTATATTTTCTTTATTTAATTTTTACTGAAATACAGTTGATGTGCAGTATTATGTTAATTTCAGGTGTAGTGCATAGTGATTTGACATTTGCACACACTATTAAATAATCACCATGATAAGTCTACTAACCATCTGTCCCCATAATACAAAGTTATTACAATATTATTGACTATATTCCTTATGCTGTATATTACATCCTTGTGGCTCATTTATTTTATGACTGGAAGTTTTTATCTCTTAATCCCCATCACCTATTTCATCCTGGATCATATGGTAGTTCTATTTTTAATTTTTTACATTAAAAAATTTGTCCACAGTGACTGCACAATCTACAGTCCCACCAACAAAGGATGAGGGTCCTCTTTTCTCCACATCCTTGCCAACACTTGTTATTTGTTATCTTTTTGATGACAGCCATTCTGCCAGGTGTGAGGTGGTATCTCATTGCGATATTAATTTGTATTTCCCTGATGACTGGCGAGCATCCTTTCATGTGCCTGTTGGCCATCTGTACACCCTCTTTGAAAAAATGTCTATTCAGGTCCTCTGCTCATTTAAAAATCAGATTATTTGTTTTTCTGATGTTGAGTTGTATGAGTTCTTTGTAAGTTTTGGATATCAACCCCGTGTTGGATATATCATTTGCAAATATCTTCTCTCATTCAGTAGGCTTCCTTTTTATTTGGTTGATAGTTTTCTTCACTGTGCAAAAGCTTTTTTAGTTTTATGTAGTCCCATTTGTTTATCTTTTCATTTGTTTCCTTTGTCTGAGGAAACAGATCCAAAAAATATTGCTAAGACCGTACAAAAAGCATACATTAAAAGGACCATATGCCATGCTCAAGTAGGATTTATCCCAGGGATGTAAGGATGATTCAATATCCACAGATCAATCAGTGTGATGTACCACATCAACAAAGAGAAGAATAAAAATAATATGATTATATTGACAGAAGCACTTTTATTCAACATAGTATCTAGCCACAGCAACCAGAGAAGGAAAAGAAATAAAGGAAACCCAAATTGGAAAGGAAGAAGTAAAACTTTCACTGTTTGCAGATGACATAATACTGTATATAGAAAATTCTGAAAATTCTACCAAAATACTATTACAATTAATAAATGAATTCAGTAAGGTTGCAGGACACAAAATTAATAAACAGAAATCTGTTGCAATTCTATACACTAATAACAAACTATCAGAAAGAGAAATTAAAACAATCACATTTACATTTGCATCAAGAAGAATAAAATATTGAGAATAAATCTAACCAAAATGGTAAAAGACTTGTACTCTGAAAACTATAGGCATTGATGAAAGAAACTGGAGACGACACAAACAAGTGGAAAAATATACTGTGCTCATAGATTGGAAGAATTAATATTGTTAAAATGGCCATACTACCCAAGGCAATCTACAGATTCAATGCAATCTCTATCAAAATACCAAAGGCAGTTTTTACAAAACTAAAATAAATAATTCTAAATTTGTATGGAAACACAAAAGACCCTGAATAGCCAAAGCCATCTTAAGAACAAAGCTGGAGGTATCACACTCCCTGATTTCAAGCTATACTAAAAGCTACAGTAATCAAAACAGTATGTTATTGGCACAAAAGCAGACACACAGATAAATGGAACAGGATAATGAGCTCAGAAATAAACCCATGCCTGTATGGCTAATTAATCTATGACAAAGGAGGAAAGAATATGCAATGGGGAAAAGACAGCCTCCTCAATAAATGGTGTTGGCAAAATTGGACAGCTACCTGCAAAAGAATGAAACTTGTATTTCCCAGCATATGCAAAAATAAACACAAAATGTATTAAAGATTTAAATGTAAGACCAAAAACCATAAAATGTCACTCTATGTTTTAAATCAAACTTCTCACATAATAAAAGTACAAGAAATGAGATAGGCAAAATAATTTCCAACAAAGGAAAATAAAACCACATGGTTAAGTGGATAAAAGAGAGTGACTTGATTAGTCATCTGATGAGTACAGGTGGACAGGTCTTGAGCACAAATGGCCAAGCCAACAATCATCTAACATGCACTTGTAATGGATTCTTTGCCTTGCATCACTCTTGTTAACTGTAGAGAAAACCTTCATAGCTAGAACATCACTTCTACGTGTAAGATTCAATGTGAGAGAGATGGTTCTTCAGTTACTCCCCCTTTCCACCCCATCTAATGATGTCTTTCCTGAATGTGGCTGTGTGTTCATAGCTGTGCAGAAAAGGACTAGTGAGATCAAGGGGGCAAAGACAAACCTTGAGTACATGCCACAGACATACTTTAGTTAATGTGTTCTTAAGGTAACTAACTTTTTGACCATAACTTTAAAAATAAATAAATAAAAACAAGTATACTGTCATCCCCTATATATATCTCCCATATATATATAGGAAAGACAGGAAATTTCTGAAAAGGAGCATCTTTCTTTGCTTTGGGATAATAGACTTTACTGGGGCAGTATTTTAAGCTACTCTGTACACTATAGTAGAAAGAAGCTTTCTGGAAAGTGCACTTTATTTTTATGTTAGCATGTCATCAAAAATCAGTCCTTCAATCTACCACTGATTATTTTAATGCTACTAAGATATAACTTTACATGAATACAGTAGCTACATTCAGAGGTGATTTTTCTTCATAGAACATCAAATACTTAACATTTGATATCTGGAAATCTCCCAATCTGATAAATTCATGCAACTTCAGATCCTTTATTATTGTTGGCATTTATATATATTATAGATCAGTAATATGAGAGTTAGAAAGTGGAAGCAAGGGAACTTTTATCAGTAGTGTTTTGGGGTAAAAGGAAAAAGTACATGTGTTAGCTACCAATATATCTAATATAGTTTATCAACTTTTTCTGGGATATTTTTAGAATTTTTACTGTACTTTGAAATTTAAGTAACACTAGCCGTGAATATGGAAACTTACTTTCAAAACTAAGTATGCTAAAATTTTATGTATAGTATTTTTTACACCCTTAATTATGCTATTAGAACTAGAAAGTATATTCATACTTGCAGATTAGATTGCTTCTACCCTTTGGACATTATGTGTATTAAATATCAAAACATAAATGACAGATGCTCCTGAGTTCATTTAGAAAAACAATACGTAGTGTCTTGAAAATCAAAGCAAAGCTTCAGATTCAAACAAGCATAGTTTGAATTTAGTTTCTTTTATTTCTTTTAAAAATTATAATTCTGAAAAGATATTAAAAAAATTTTTAATGGTTTATAGGCTTTAGCAATATAAATGAGTTTCTATGGAAAATGTCGACAAAATGTAAGTCATTTTCTTAAAATAGCACACACATGACATAAAGTGAAGGAAAAAGGTATACGGTTAATGCTATGTGCTCTTCATTATTTCCATAATAAATACCATCCTGATATATGGCATTAGGTTGGTGAGCTACAAGGAAACTTGGACAGACATGTCTGCAGCCCAGTCTGCTCATGACAAATAATTAGATTCATAACAAAAATATGTTCAGAAAGAATATATAATAAAAATAATAAAACACTGAATACATAATAAAAATAATAAAACACTGAATACATACACAGAAATTGTATTTTATTTACCATAAGAAAACTTAATTTTGGACTAGGATGTAAGTTTTATATCTTAGTTTGTTTTTTTTGTTTTTTTTTTTGGCCACGCCATGCGGCATGTGGAATCTTAGTTCCCCGACCAGGGATCAAACCCATGTCCCCTGCAGTGGAAGCATGCAGTCTTAACCACTGGACCTCCGGGGAAGTCCCATATCATGGTTTAATTTTTAAAATCCTAAACTTGCCATAATTTCACTTGGGAGAGGGGATGCAGTTAGGAAAAGCTCTCCTAAGGAAGAGAGGGAGAAAACTAGTATGTCTCCTCAGTATTTGACATAAGTGAGTGACTGCCTGGATGGAAGGAATTTAAAAGAGACCAGGTGTCAGGGAGAAGATGGAGAGCTCTGCATTGGGCATAATGAGTGTGAGCTCTGTTTGGATAAGCAAAGAAAACTGAAAGAGTAATACAGCAATATTATTTTTTCTCTAATGCTGCTTACAGGCAAGTTACATGATTAAATGAAGAAGGGAGGGAAAGCAAGACATTTATAATACAACAGACAAATGACAATGTATTGCTAGTTAGACAGAATAATAAGTACCATCTAATTTTCTCTTTAAAATCCATTTATTCTTCAAAGCCCTAGATCATCATCAAGGGACCACATTTTCCAACTGAGGAATTACAGAGGAGGAAAATTAGGTTTTTAAAAACATTCCAATTGTTGTGTGCAAATAGCTCTGGAATCGATTTAGTAAGAAAGTTAAGGTCAACATTTGTATACTTACAACCTCTGTGCGAAATATTTTTACTACTTTTGTACCTTTAGAGTCTTTAATTGATATCCTTAAATTCAGTTGCTGCCCAGATCATCAAGTTATCACTTTTCAGTCATCTGATATTTCACAGTTGTTAAACTTTTAACATGTTAGCAGATTTAAATTTTCCCCTAATAGTTCATAACCTTATAATAGCCACCTAAAAATTAACTTGTAAATTAATCCAGAGTTAATAATGCAATTATTAATCTGGCACTTATATATGTAACAGAAATCACAAACTGTAGCCTTCTCAAAATCAGTCTGGTAGTATGGCTTTCAGCATCTTTTTAGAATGAATGTGAATGTTTAAATAACTCCATGAAGAGAGCCTTTAGGAGAAAATATATTGCACTTAGGCATAATTTGGAAAATATGCAGTTAAGTATGTTAAACTAAATTAAATCCACAACAATAATTTTTGCAATGGAACAATTTCTTCAAGTGAACTCTCAAGCAGGAAATCTAGTCTGTGAAACCCATGAGTAGAGTTCTGAGCACTCCTTAGAGCACATTATATAAAGTGATATAAAGTGATAAGGAAACACACAATTAAGAGAAGTATTTGACTTGTCCCTTTTTTTTATGGTACGTGTTGCTGTAGGTTCCCTTTGCCTTTTCGTAAGACTTTAAAAATATTTTAAGCACCAACTTGGAAGTTTACCAAAAATTTTTTCAAAATACTATTTTTATACTGATACAAAATCAACTGGAAGATACAAAAGGATATAAAATGTGATCTATAAATTAAAATCCAACTTGAGGGCAAGCTTTTTACTTCTTTTGCCTTAGAAGTAACACAAGTTAGATGTTCAATATATTTAAATTTCATTATTCAATTTTTATAATATTAAAACATGAACTATACAGTATGGGACAAAAATTTAAATTAATAAAAAGCAAATTAATCTTTTAATCATCTAGGACTCAGTCAATTTATTAATGTGATTTTACTATTACTTTCTAAATACAAGAGTAACTCGGAGCTATCACAGGTTGGGTTCCAGACCACCACAATAAAGTGAATATTGTAATTGAGTCACACATATTTTTTTGCTCTTCCAGTGCATCTGAAAGCTATGTTTACACTATACTGTAGTCTATTAAGTGTGCAATAGCATTCTGTCTAAAAACAGAATGTAAATAGGAATGACTTCTTTGTAGCATGCAATGCTGCTTGACAGCATTTTACCCACAGTAGCAGAACTTCTTTCAAAATTGGAGTCAATCCCTTCAAACCCTGCCACTGCTTTACCAACTAAGTTTATGTCGTGTTCTACATCCTTTGTCATTTCAACAATCTATATAACATCTTCACCAGGAGCAGTTCCCATCTCAAGAAACCACTTTCTTTGCTCATCCATTAGAAGTAAGTCCTTATTCATTCAAGTTTTATCATGAGATGGCAGCAATTCAGTTACATCTTCAGGCTCCACTTCTAATTCTAGTTCTCTTGCTTTCTGAAGTGACTTCCTCCACTGAAGTCTTGAAGGCATCCACGATGGTTGGAATCAATTTCTTCCTGATAATGCTGATATTTTAACCGCTTCCCATGAATTACAAATGTTCCTAATGGCTTCTAGAATGATAAATCCTTTCCAGAAAGTTTTCAATTTACATTGTCTAGATCCATCAGAGGAATCACTATCTCTGGCAACCAGGGAGAGAGTTCATTTTATTATTATTTTTATAAATAATATTCTGGTGTTCTGTATCATCTTGACACATAATCAAGATAAATTTTTTAAATGTACAAACCATTATGTATAAAGTAAGCTATAAGGCTATATTGTACAACAGAGAGAATATAGCCAATATTCTATAATAACTATAAATGGAATATAACCTTTAAAAATTGTGAATCACTATGTTGTATAACTTTAACTTATATAATACTGTACAGAAATTATACTTCAGTTTTTAAGAAAAGACTTAAAAGCAAAACAATATATATTTAACAGAAAACATATATATATATACAATATACAAAAGTTTGGTGCATGAAAGCACAGAGTTAATATAAAACAATAAAGACTATGCAAAAATCCCAAAGCATATAAAAAGGTAACTAAATGAAGTGAATAATAATAGAACCATTCCCCTTTAAAATAATCCCACAAAATTAACAATTTGTTAACTCGCAAAAATATTTCCAGTATTTGAGATAAAGTGTCAGTACTTTAATTTCAGCAAGCTAGAGGTTTCAAGAAGCCTATCACCTAAAAATTCTAGATAAAAGATGTTAAGATCTTTTTAATGCATAAATGACCTGGGGAAAGATTAAGAGGATTCTTTGGAAGAAAGAATTGACAAGAAAGCGCAACCCAGCAAGGTCTGTAGTCAGCACATGTCCCATGGTATATACACATCCATAGAGTCCTAACGTTTGGGTGTAACATGGCACATGGTCAAGAAAGAGACATCTGGCCCTGGGGTACAATGGGAGGTTAGACCAGAGAACACGGTATAAAACCAGCACTCCTGAAAAGTAACATTTTCAGTAGGTGAACTAGAAAAAGAAAAAGACCCTATTAGGGAGACTGAGCATACACAACCATCTCATCCTTGGATCTGAGTTGAGTGGAGAAAAGGAAAAAATTAAGTTCAGGAATCACACTGGGACTAAAAACTTTCAGAAAGAAAATTATAGAAGCAAGCTATAAAACCTCTAGCTGTCAAACAAAGATTCTGTCCTACACCACAGTGTACAGCTGCACATCTAGGGCAAACATCTTACCTGGGGTAATGTAAATTTTACAGACCTCAGAAGGAAACAGTTGCCACAGTCTCTCTAGAGCTGTACAGTGATTAATAATCTGATGGAGAGATCTCTCAATCTCAGACTTTGTTGCAGTTAGAAAATAAAGGTTTTTTAAAAAATAGGTTACCATGCTTCTTATAAAACTGTGTTCCATTATGTTTGCTCCTCACTCAAATGTAATGCTTTAGACTCAAATGCGAATTGAGCCCTTAGGTTAATAATTATACACTAATATGGTCAGTTCTGATCTACTGAAAATCTTGGATACATCACTGCACATATTATTTTTATTCACAAATTAAAATCCAAATCAGAAACTCTTGTGAACCCGTTTTTAAAACTATAATTGAAAATTACCACACAATGTAACAAACCTATCTGAAACAAAACATTGATTAAAAGCCTAAGGTAATGTAAATTTATACATCTTAACATTACACATCCAAACTATTCTATAGGTTAAACATTATTTTTTAATAAATAGTATAACACAATATTTGGCTCTGTCCTATTTTCTTAAATGCATAAAAAACTAGAGTATATGCATAAATGTATACACATACAAATGCAAAATACTTTATAATAAAACATTATATAAACATACTTTTCCTGAAGGCTACTGACCTCCAGAAGACCGAAACAAGGGTAATCAGACGGGAAAACTGAAGAACTTCAGTCCCAGATATATTGTGAGAGAGACAGAAAAAGCACTTAAACTGAATATTTGATTATTGAAGGCCATCCTCATAAGCAAAATATTTTCCCTCAATTACACCTAATTATTTAATTGTTTACATTTACTAATGAAACGAAACAACATAAAACAAACAACTGTTGGGGGCTCTTTTTAGCCGGCACATAATCATCCATCACCATGTACAGAAAGATTCTTAAAATTATATGAAGCTGGTCTATTTAAAGTGAAAGGCATATTTTATCCCAATCAATGCATAAAAGTAAAATTATCCATAACTGAGGCATGTTTCTCTGCTGTACAGTTCAGCTGTAATGATCCCCACACACTGCTCTTGCACATCAATTATGATAATCATAATCACGGTCATTAAGCTGGGTGTTCATTATTATCAGGATGCTGGTGACAGCAGATTCAATCATCGGGTGCCATGGGCAAGCAGTCACAGTCCCACCCAAGTTTCTGCAGACAGCGATGTGCCACATTAAATCTATGATGTGTTCCACATCCCACTCCATTCCAAAAGCCATAGATGGTAAAGGTCAACTTTATGTTCTGTGCAATATGCTTAGGTTTTCTAAATTAATTCTATGGAGTACTAGATATTTTTATGCTTTGTAACTTATAAAATCCTGTTTAGGACCAAAATGCATGTGAAAATAACAAAGAAGGCCTGCTCTACTGTTGTAATTCACCTATAATAAGGCGGATGAGGAGAGGCTCTGTCAACATAAACCATCTTAAAAGTCTCTGCTTGAATTTTGCAAGTAAGGAAAAACATGAAATGGTTCTATTACAATCAGTTGTCTAAAATGCACATGAAACTCATTCTAATTCAAATAAAGGCCTCAGACTATTATTTCTGCTTCAGTAAATATGAACATATGTGAATGTTTTGACAATCATAAGAATGTTTTTCGTATACGGAATTTTTTCTTTTCCAATTTCAACCTAGCCAGATAGATGAAATTAATGGTGACTGATAGAGTCTCCTTATTTAATTTCATTTCTATTTTAAACACTGAGATCAGCACAACAAAGAATTTATAAATCCAAAGTATTTACCGGAACTTAAAGTTTGACCATTTAAGACACAGACCTACATTCTAACAATTTAACTTGGGGCATTTTACAATTAAATAAAAGAAATATGAGGAAGTTATATGATACGTACATTAGTGCATCATTGATTTCCATACTTTCACAAAATGATATATAATTACAAGAGACAAAGAAGGACACTACATAATGATCAAGGTATCGATCCAAGAAGATATAACAATTGTAAATATTTATGCACCCAACATAGGAGCACCTGAATACATAAGGCAAATGCTAACAGCCGTAAAAGGGGAAATTGACAGTAACACAAACATAGTAGGGGACTATAACACCCCACTTTCACCAATGGACAGATCATCCAAAATGAAAATAAATAAGGAAACACAAGCCTTAAAAGATACATTAAACAAGATGGACTTAATTGATATTTATAGGATATTCCATCCAAAAACAACAGAATACACTTTCTTCTCAAGTGCTCATGAAACATTCTCCAAGACAGATCATATCTTGGGTCACAAAGCAAGCCTTGGTAACTTTAAGAAAATTGAAATTGTATCAAGTACCTTTTCCAACAACAATGCTATGAGACTAGATATCAATTACAGGAAAAAATCTGAAAAAAATACAAACACATGGAGGCTAAACAATACACTGCTTAATAACCAAGAGATCACTGGAGAAATCAAAGAGGAAATCAAAAAATACCTAGAAAAAAATGACAATGAAAACACGACGACCCAAAACCTATGGAATGCAGCAAAAGCAGTTTTAAGAGGGAAGTTTATAGCAATACAATCCTACCTCAAGAAACAAGAAACATCTCACATAAACAACCTAACCCTATACCTAAAGCAATTAGAGAAAGAAGAACAAAAAAACCCCAAAGTTAGTAGAAGGAAAGAAATCATAAAGACCAGATATGAAATAGAAACGGAGGAAACGACAGCAAACAGCAATAAAACTAAAGGCTGGTTCTTTGAGAAGAAAAACAAAATTGATAAACCATTAGCCAGACTCATAAAGAAAAAAAGGGAGAAGACTCAAATCAATAGAATTCAAAATACAAAAGGAGAAGTAACAACTGACACTGCAAAAATTCAAAGGATCATGAGAGATTACTACAAGCAACTATATGCCAATAAAATGGACAACCTGGAAGAAATGGATAAATTCTTAGAAAAGCACAACCTTCCGAGAATGAACCAGGAAGAAATAGAAAATATAAACAGGCCAATCACAAGCGCTGAAATTGAGACTATGATTAAAAATCTTCTAACAAACAAAAGCCCAGGACCAGATGGTTTCACAGGCGAATTCTCTCAAACATTTAGAGAAGAGCTAACACCTATCCTTCTCAAACTCTTCCAGAATATAGCAGAGGGAGGAATACTCCCAAACTCATTCTACAAGGCCACCATCACCCTGATACCAAAACCAGACAAAGATGTCACAAATAAATAAAACTACAAACCAATATCACTGATAAACATAGACGCAAAAATCCTCACCAAAAGACCATCAAACAGAATCCAACAGCACATTAAAAGGATCATACACCATGATCAAGTGGGGTTTATCCCAGGAATGCAAGGATTCTTCAATATATGCAAATCAATCAATGTGATAAGCCATATTAACAAATTGAAGGAGAAAAATCATATGATCATCCCAATATATGCAGAAAAAGCTTTTGACAAAATGCAACACCATTTATGATAAAAAACCCTTCAGAAACTAGGCATAGAGGTAACTTAACATAATAAAGGCCATATATGACAAACCCACAGCCAATCATTCTCAATGGTGAAAAACTGAAACCATTTCCTCTAAGATCAGAAACAAGACAAGGCTGTCCACTCTCACCACTATTATTCAACACAGTTTTGGAAGTTTTAGGCACAGCAATCACAGAAGAAAAAGAAATAAAAGGAATCCAAATTGGAAAAGTAGAAGTAAAGCTGTCACTGTCTGCAGATAACATGATATTGTACATAGAGAATCCTAAAGATGCTATTAAAAAACTACTAAAGCCAATCAATGAATTTGGTAAAGTAGTAGGATACAAAATTAATGCACAGAAATCTCTTGCATTTCTATACACTAAGGATGAAAAATCTGAAAGAGAAATAAAGGAAACACTCCCATTTACCATTGCAACAAAAAGAATAAAATACCTAGGAATAAACCTACCTAAGGAGACAAAAGACCTGTATGCAGAAAACTATAAGACACTGATGAAAGAAATTAAAGACGATACAAACACATGTTCTTGGATTGGAAGAATCAACATTGTGAAAATGACTATACTACCCAAAGCAATCCACAGATTCAATGCAATCCCTATCCAACTACCAATGGCATTTTTCACAGAACTAGAACAAAAAATTTCACAATTTGTATGAAAACATAAAAGACCCCGAACAGCCAAAGCAATCTGGAGAAAGAAAAACGGAGCTGGAGGAATCAGGCTCCTGGACTTCAGCCTATACTACAAAGCTACAGTAATCAAGACAGTATGGTACTGGCACAAAAACAGAAATATAGATCAATGGAACAGGATAGAAAGCCCAGAGATAAACCCACGCACCTATGGTCAACTCATCTATGACAAAGGAGCCAAGGATATACAATGGAGAAAAGAGAAAAGACAGTCTCTTCAATAAGTGGTGCTGAGAAAACTGGACAGCTACATGTAAAAGAATGAAATTAGAACACTCCCTAACAACATACACAAAAATAAACTCAAAATGGATTAGAGACCTAAATGTAAGGCCAGACACTATAAAACTCTTAGAGGAAAACATAGGCGGAATACTCTATGACATACATCACAGCAAGATGCTTTTTGATCCACCTCCTAGAGAAATGGAAATAAAAACAAAAAAGAACAAATGGGACCTAATGAAACTTAAAAGCTTTTGCACAGCAAAGCAAACCATAAACAAGACAAAAAGACAACCCTCAGAATGGGAGAAAATATTTGCAAATGAAGCAACTGACAAAGGATTAATCTCCAAAATATACAAGCAGCTCATGCAGCTCAATATCAAAAGAACAAACAACCCAATACAAAAATGGCAGAAGACCTAAATAGACATTTCCCCAAAGAAGATATACAGATTGCCAACAAACATATTAAAGGATGCTCAACATCACTAATCATTAGAGAAATGCAAATCAAAATTACAGTGAGGTATCACCTCACACTGGTCAGAATGGCCATCATCAAAAAATCTACAAACAATAAATGCTGGGGAGTGTGTGGAGAAAAGGGAACCCTATTGCACTGTTGGTGGGAATGTAAATTGATACAGCCACTATGGAGAACAGTATGGAGGTTCCTTAAAAAACTAAAAACTACCATACAACCTAGCAATCCCACTACTGGGCATATTCCCTGAGAAAACCATAATTCAAAAAGAGTCATGTACCACAGTGTTCAGTGCAGCTCTATTTACAACAGCCAGTACATGGAAGCAACCTAAGTGTCCATCGACAGATGAATGGATTAAGAAGATGTGGCACATATACATGGAATATTACTCAGCCTTAAGAAGAAACGAAATTGAGTTATCTGTAGTGAGGTGGATGGACCTAGAGACTGTCATACAGAGTGAAGTAAGCCAGAAAGAGAAAAATAAATACCATATGCTAACACATACATATGGAATCTAAAAAAAAAAAAAAAAATGGTTCTGAAGAACCTAGGGGCAGGACAGGAATAAAGATGCAGATGTAGAGAATGGACTTGAGGACATGGGGAGGGAGAAGGGTAAGCTGGGACGAAGTGACAGAGTGGCATGGATATATATACACTACCAAATGTAAAATAGATAGCTAGTGGGAAGCAGCTGCCTAGCACAGGGAGATCAGCTCAGTGCTTTGTGACCACCTAGAGGGGTGGGATAGGGAGGGTGGGAGGGAGACGCAAGAGGGAGAAGTTATGGGGATATATGTATACGTATAGCTGATTCACTTTGTTATACAGCAGAAACTAACACACCATTGTAAAGCAATTATACTCCAATAAAGATGTTTAAAAAAATGATATATATATATTATTTTTCATTATTGATTTTCATAATTTTGGGAAAAAGTAATATTTGCTTGCAATCTGCTGACTTTGTGATGTCTTTGTATAGTGTTCTTCATATTAATAAAATTAAAAATAATACAAAATATTAAGTACTATTTGATTATTAATTGATGTAATGTGAATATGGTTAGAGAAAGAAAACATGATTTTTCTCTCAACTGATACCCTTTATCCCAGTTGTGTAGCAAATCATCTGGAAATTATAACCTCCATGCTTAAAGATGACAGAAGAGAAAGAAAATTCTTCAGGCAGACACTCTTAAAACATGATGGAAAGGGTGGAGATCAGGAACCAAATGTATTTAATTGAGCTGTTTCTTGGCTGAAGTGAATCTACTGCATTGAACTAAATCTTATTTGCATTTAAATATTTGTAAATAGTCCATCTTCCAATAGAAGCATAAAACTACACCAGTCTTTTCCTTCTCCAACATTTTGAACTCAACAACTCACTAAAACTATTCTTCATCTACTAATATGAGTAAGTGATGGTCTCACAACTCCAAGGTCAAGAAACAAAGTTTTATATAAAATAAAGAAAAATAAGCCTGCTTTTAGTTATTTATTGGGCACAAGTCTCAACCAAATCGCTTTCAGCAAATCAAAACATAAAATATTTTCATGTAAACAATAGAATGACTACCCTTATATTCTGTAGAATCTATTGGCAACACAGGAATAATTTGTTCATCTAATATGGTTATTTTAAGAGATCGGAAGAAGGGGGAAGAAGGATATGAGGAGGGGAGGGAGAAATTTAAATTTGTATTTAATATTTAATATTTTTCTATGTGGTTTTGTGCAAGAATCCCTACACTTTTTCTCTTAGTTTTCAGGGTCTGCAAGAACAATTATTTGTCATTAACTTTTCAAGTATGTGTACTTTCTAAACGTATACAGAGGCACACAATGATTCCTCCAAAAGAACAAAATAAACATTTTTTTTTTTAGTGAGTATCCGAGAATTTCTGCAAGTTGCTTACTTCAGTTAGATAAATGCATAGTCTTAGAATATGTCAAAATATATGAATGAACCTGTTGCATAAAACCAAAAAGCACTGTATTATTTTAGGAAAGAAACATTGGCACAAGGATTTTTCTTACTCTGAAGTAGCTTAATGTCCTAAGGTAGGTAAGTCATTTAAATTTTAAAGAAATGAGAATTTCCTTGAATTAAATAGGATGGTGAGGGCATAACAGCAAAAAAAAAACCCCACAAAACTTTACGTCAAATAGAAAAATGAGAGGTAGATCACATTATGTACATTCAAAATACAAAATTAAATAGTTTAAAAATCATATTAAACCTATATATTGAATGGCTGCATATTAGGTAAAAACAAATGCCTAGAATAGTCTTACCATGGATTTTTATGAAATAATATTGTTATCAACTTTTAGGTTTTTCAATCAGTGGACCAGATTGAACTACTCCTTGTATTTCTTATGCCATGGAATTACTATTTAGTGTTTTAGAAGACCATTTAAAAAAAAATAATAAAAGACTTAGTAGCTGTAAAAGAAAAAGGCACTTTCCAAAGAATCCAAGTTACTCCCCAGCGTGAGTTCCCTTTGACATTCCTATATTTTAAATGTCCTTAAAAAAAGAAATTTTCTTAGAATCTGGTAGAGAAAGATCTTGTTTCCCTTAAGGGTCTAATGTATCTTTTCCTCTTGAATAGTGAGGATGCCTCTGCAACTTGTGTTCTCTGCATCTTTGCCACCCACAGGCTCAATTCCTAAGTCACTTCCCACCATACTCACAGTCCCCCTTTATTTTGTGTGCACAGCCAGTCTTCTTATCTAAGATTGTTTCCCCTCATTTAAATTTCTAGAGTATGACCTGTGCTGTATTTGCCATTTGATAAGGTGCCTTAAATCCTTTTGGTTGGAGACTGTGTGTAAATGAATAAATCCTCATTGACAGACTATTAATAGAAATAGGCCTGGTAGTATATGGAACTCAAGACCCCTAACCCCCTTCCAGAAAATCACTGCCTACTTCATTTTATCTGTATAATTTTAGCATGAATAAGTTTGAGTTTCTAACTGCTAGACAACAGGTTAAACACATAGTAAGAACTTTCCTCTTTACCTCCTATAGTGTAAGACATGTGAGTGTTTTCGCAATCTAGAAATTTTTATTTAAGTGCTAGCAACTATAATTCTGGAATCAGAAAATAAATATTTATTTGCTTTTTTCTTTTCTATACCATATATATAGATAGGATATCACATATATCTCCCTCCCTCCCTTCCCCCTTTCTTTCCTCCCTCCCTCCCTCCCTTCCTTCCTTCCTTCCTTCCTACCTACCTATCTACATACACACAGAGATTGAGAGAAAGCAGGAAAGCACTGATCTCCATGCCTGAGAGTTAGCTTAACTCTATTGCACAGATTCAGACTCTGACCCTAATTGACTTTGCCAAAGCTAATGATCCATGCCATTTGATCACAGGGTAGCTGAACCATAAAACACAAGAACACAACATCAAAAAAGAAAAAACAAAACCCACGAAAAACTTAAATCTCTTATTGACATAGTAAGCAGCACTATCTTCACATAAAATAGCTATAAATAATTTTGTAACCATGGTGTTAGTCGTAATGAGAATATTTATATTTGCTATAATCAGTGTATATTTTTAGCCTTTTAAAAGAAACACTACTTTCTTTTTAATGTTGCATCAACTCACCTTGTCACAGATCCATTTCTTAGGATTTTCATCTCGGAAATGTTGACTTCCATAAGCATCAGGACCATACTTGCTTGATAAATGCATTGTTGGGATGTACTTTTTATTTTTATGGTAGGAAGAAAATGGCAAAAACCTGAAAGAACATTTAGGTAATAGTCTTAATTTTATTTCTAGAGACATTTGATTAAAAAAAATAAGAAGTAGTAAATTACAGTGAAAATAATACATGGCTTGGAATCAGAATACCAGGTTTTCACTTCAATCTCTGCCACTGACTACCTCTGTTACTAACTTCTATGAATCTTCATTTCTTATTCTGCAAGTGGAGGTACTAAAACTTCACAGAATTTTTGTGAGCCTCAAATATTTTCTAAATATAGAAAATGTTAAATAATAAATTTATTAATTAATTATGCCAAATAATTCAAACAATCATGTAAGTAAAAATGCCCTTAACTTTAAGATGGTAGTCCCCAGATGAAAAGGATGGCCAGCACTGGCAACTCTTATTGAAATGGGCTTCTTCAAATCTTAATTTACCCAAAAAATAAAGACAGTTTGGTACAGGTTATAGATAATGACCCTTTTGAGTTAGTTGGATCTATAGTCACATCTTAGCTTTGCCTTGCTACCTGTGTTCCCTCATGCAAGTTGCCTGACCTGTAAAAGATTTTAATTATAGGGAAATTGGAAAGAATGAACAGCTTAATATATACAAAACTTTACATGGAGGCGGAAAACAGTAAGTGTTCAATAAATAATGGGGGTGCTAAAGTAGAAGGAGCTTATTGTTGTAGCTCTCATTATCATCACCATCATCACCACCATCATCGTCATCATCATTATTATTACTTTTAATGTTATTTTGATCAACATAAAAAATGAAAATTTTAAACTCTCACAGAACAACTAAGATTGTGATGTGTCTTTAGTGTAACCTGATGAATTGTTTAATCCCTCACCAAAGCTTTCTGAAATAAAAGTAAAGGAATAAAAAACTTTGTAAACTCACAAGAAAGAGGACAAAAGAGAAAAAATAGAAGATGAAAATGCTAACATTTTGGCAGGTGGAAAGCAGAGAGAAAATTTAAAAACTGAAATCTAAGTTCCAGAAGAGGGAGAGGCCAAAGAGAAATGAAGCCATTAGTCCTGCAGAATCCTGGAAGAGTCTAGAAGTTACTGCAGTGGGTGACAGTGAAGAATAAGGCTGAAGACAGGTGAAAAACCTATGCCATGAATAATTAAATACCCAGGTTCCTCTCTCAGTCCAAGTATCCAAAAAAATAGTGTATTCTCAGAAAACTTTATACCGGAGAGCTCTGGTCTCAGGGAAAGCAGGAACCATGGAAGGCCAGAGTGAGGCACCAAATGGAATATATGAATTTTAATTCAAAGACTACTCATTGAAATCTTCCCTTGCTCATCTCGAAGTAACCTGGGAGCTGGACTAACAGATTTCAGAAGAGTAATTATATCATCTCAAAAGATACTGAGAGCGCCCAGAGAAACAACTTCAAATATCAACAGTTGGAGATCTCTTAACTAAAAGGTTATATCACAGTGCAACAAAGTTTATCAGTCAAAAAGCCACTCTCACACACAAACTTTTTAAACCGATTTTTAGAGTCTCCTTTTTAATATGAATTTAAGAATAGATTACCAATTGGGGAAACTACCAACATGAAAGAAAGACATATATCTAAACATAAAAGATAACCTAGAGGAAACATATAATATAGGAAACAGGAGCAAACGTCAGAAAATTCTAATTAGTATAATCAACAGAGACATGGTGTCAATGAAATTAGAGCTAGATCCCGTTTTAAATACAAGAAACATTTAGAGGGAAACAGCAAGCTCTGGGAAATAAATATATACAGCTAAATTAAATATTCCACCAAGAAAAATATTTTGAAATTCAGACTTTGAAACAATAAAGTTGAGGTTCAACAAATTTATTGAGCATATGCCGATATTTTCACATATATTATCTCATTTAATTAAGACAAAGAAGGGGCCTTTTCAAAAATCTCAGTTCAATTGAAAAAGATTTTGCCATTATATTCATAAATTTGTTTAAAAAATAATAAGTTTAGGAAATGTGGTGTTATTTCATCAATTTTCACACCTCTTTACGATTTCTTTTTAATGTTTATTAAGGAACTCCTTTTAAATATTTTTCTTAAGAAAATATTCTCTAAGCCTATTTAAGATAAAAAATAAACAGAATGCAGAGCTTTGAATTATACAAAATTACACAGGCATGTATTATATATGCTCTTGAGAAAAGAGCTCTCATTTAAGACAGATTATGGTCCTTCCAGTGCTAATTTGCACATGGGACGGACATCACACATACAAAAAATTAATGTGGCCCCAATGTCCCTGAGTATACAGAGGAGGTGCTGTAAGCTGGCTGCTGTACTTAAACTTTTTACCACTTCTGAATTGCATTTTAATAGTACATTTTTCTTTTGTGTCTGAACAAAATTTGCTTTCTCAAGGGACTGGATGGCTGAGAAGACAAGGCCGAAAGACTAGGTATTTCCCTGCACATGAATTAATATTAATTTCATTGAGCCATAATGTTTCATTAAGGTAACATGAATGCATATTCTTAAGTGCACACATGTATGTGTATATATGTATATACATTGAAAAATATTTAGATGTTTTATAAATAATATTTTAAAATTTGTCTTCAAATTCAGAAGAAATTATTTAATTCTCAAATAGAATTTGCTCTATAAAAGTATAAACAGCTATGAAAACCCTAGAAATCAATTGAGTTTACAATCAAAAGTTTAGATAATGGTCAATTTTACTTTTAAAATGGTATCTTTACCAGTTTTAAATATATATTCAGATGTGCTTTATGCTTGCAGTGCGTACTTTTCAATTAACTGAACATCACATTAGAGAAGATGATATGGGTTTGCCTGTTAATTTTTAAAATCTCATCAGAGATACAGATCTGGCAGAAATTCTTAAATTCAATGTGGAGATACAGTGATATATACAAACAAGTCATTACTTGAATGTCTGCAGAGTTAGAGGAGAATTGGTAGGGGTCTCAGGAAGCAAAAATTAAAATTAACCAATTAGCTTCAGGGAAAATAAGTCCACTGCAAATATAAAGTCTTTATTCTTTGAGTATTAATATACTTAATATTATTTTCCAAATAAGAAGACTAACAAATTACACTTATCTTTGTTTTCTTTATTAACTTTCATCCCCCCTCCTTTTTGTTTATAGTCCTACTACTGTCACTCATAATTCTAGGTTTTCCTCCAACCTATTTATTTCACTGCCAGATACTTCAAATCTCCAATTATGGAACCCTATTACCTATTGATTTAAACCTATATTCTTCAGCCCAGCAGCCAGGCTTCTTAGAATGCACTGGGTCTCTTCAATCTCCTACCACTCCTTACCTGACGTCTTTTGATGCCATTCTCCTTCCTCCCTCCCTCCCTCCTTCCCTTCCTTCATTCTTTCTCTGTTTCCTTCATTCCTGTCTTTCTATCCCAGCTCTGCCTTTGTCCATCTTCCTCTTCCTGAAATACTGATCCAAGTACTACTTATCTTTCAAAATCTGGCTTAACACCCAGCTTCCTAATCGTCCTACTCCAACCCACACTTATTTCTCTACTCTTTTAATATTTATTCATTAAACAAACATTCAATGAAATGCTTTTATATACTAAACACTTTGAAAAACACTGGGATTTAATGCTGGAAGACACAGTATACCTAAAAGGAATTCACCTTATAACAGGGGGTGGAGAATGAGACAACACAGTAGAATGTGTTGGTTTTGTGATAAATACATGCACAAGAGGCAATTAGGACACAGAGGAAGGTTTATTTATATACGCATATGTACTTGTAACATGCACATATATATGCATGTGGGGGTGGTTAGTGGCAGGGAGTTGGGGGGCGGGGCATGGAAAAGCTGTCTTCCCAGACCATGTATGTCAGAGCTGCGTACTAGACATGTAGAGTTAGTCAAGTTAAGAAGCTGGTGAAGACTATTTTAGACAGAAGAAACAACATACACAAAGATATGGAGGTGAGTTAGAGCATAAAAAGGGATGCTGAAGAAACGGAAAGGGGTTCAACATAACTAGAAAATTGAGTTCTTTATGAAGGAAGCAAAGGAGATCGTGAACAGCTTTATAGTGAAGATGAGATTGCCCATGGAAACTACGTATAGGAATATATTACCGATCTTCATAAACTGCTAAATATTTTTCTCCATATATATTATATATTGATTGCCCAATAGGGTAGTTATCCAAGCCACAATGAATTCTGACTTAGGTAAATCATTACAAACTGGACATGGAGATAACGATTCATAGATATCGAGATACATAGCTATGGAACAAGTCTCAAATACCTGTTCAGGTTTCAAACATGTCCTAGAACAGCCCTCTCTCTGTTAAAGGGCTTCTAGTGAAATATATGTATTAAGCACAAAACAGGTTAAAGGGTACCTTATTACAAGTTAGGAATTTTACTCCAGATCACAATAAATTCTCCAATGAGTTATGCAAAGCACGCAAATAAGTCTTTTTGCCTAGGCTAGAGGCAGGAAAAAGAGCAAACTGGAGTGAGTTTGTCCCCAAATTTAAAACAGAGTGTGTAATCTACCCCTTTCAAATGTGGGGACTGCTCTCCGTTTTGCCCTGAGTCTTAACAGCCAGCAAAAATCAAAGGTATGATAAGAGATGAGACAGATGTTCCTCCGGGGAGAAGAGCCTTCCTCTTTAACCACTGGCCACAAAAGGAAAAGGTGGGATGCCTAAGGATTCTCCCCACTGAGAGCAACTCCAGGCCAGCACCTGACTACTAGTCTGAGGAGAGGTCAAGAGAAACTCTGGAGCAAGGTAGACCTCATGGAATGTGGCCCTGCATAGGATGGGTCCCCCCGAGGAGTAGCATGTTCGCTCCTTGAGCTGAAGAGGGAGTGGATGGGGGAGAAGAAGAGAACAGGGGAACCCAAGGGAGATGTCAGCTTCTCCTAGAGGCAGCTCCTTATGATAAGGAAATGTATACTCAGCTCTGGGCCTGTATCAGATAAGCAAATAGTAGGTATATAATAATCACTAGGGGACTTAATTCATAGTTAATTCAATCCACCACATATGTCTTAAATAACTATGCTCAGTAACATTGTGTTTAGACACTGCGGGTATAAAAAAGATGAATAAGCAGAAGCCTCACCCTAAGACCCTTAAAATCTAATGAGGGAAAAAGACAAATAACTACGCCAATATAAAGCAGGGGGTGTAGCAGGGTGGGGAAGCAAAGCTTTCTGATAAGGAAAATACAAAAGAGTATGGGAACAGAAAGCACTGGGGACAATATCTAACCTGAGTTTTAACAAATGGGTCAGACTTCATTAGGCCGAAATGAAAATTGAGAAGGAAGATGTAAAAGTAGGGGACCGGTATGAGTACAGGCTGAGAGGTAAAAGCTTGGACCCCACATGTGGGGTGTCAGAAGTATGGAGCTCACTGGCCTTGAAAATGGGAAGAATGCTCTTCATAGGGTGCTTATACTGACTCCTATCAGAACAGGTAAAGAAGCTTCAGCAGTCTTAGCTTTCTTAACATCTCTGTGGAATATTATCCTCAGTCACTTTATCCTTTCCTCACAGATACTATTGCCAAACTGTAACATCACTGGGGCTCTGTGTGTCCCCCTCCCTGAGGGTGGACTTGATCATAGCATGACGAAGGCTAATAAACACTGGGGATGGAGGAAGGAGAGCCCATTACCACATTCCTCTCTCTAAAACTCTGTTGCTAAATTGGATGCCTTGTGATCCTTTGATACCAAACATGTCTGACATTTTCCATCTTTTTATTGGAAGAGGTTTCTTTTCTTACTCATGAACTCGAAAATAAATACAGGATTCTTCAACACATTCACTCTTTCCGTTTGGGGAAAAAAGAAACAAAAATAAATACTTGTCCATCATCTCAGACTGCGTATAAAATGATTTCGTCTTCAAGTTGGGAAACCTCCTACACTTCATGGACAATAAAATGTAATGAGATGACAGAAGAACAAATAAAGTCATATGAATTTTACCGTCTTCATATTTGAGTAATTGAATTTCATATGTTCAAATTGTAGTTTACTTCTACCTTAAGAGTGACTCGAAGATGCTCTTGTTTCTTTCTTTCTTTTATTTATTTATTTATTTATTTATTTATTTTTGGCTGCGTTGGGTCTTCATTGCTGCGCGTGGGCTTTCTCTTGTTGCGGAGCACGGGCTCAGTAGTTGTGGCGTACGGGCTTAGTTGCTCCGCAGCATGTGGGATCTTCCCGGACCAGGGCTCGAACCTGTGTCCCCTGCATTGGCAGGCGGACTCCCAACCACTGCGCCACCAGGGAAGTCCCAGAAGATGCTATTGTTTCTTAACTACTGAGGCAATAAATGACCAAAGAATCTCTCCGAAAAATCAATTATCTGTTTTATTGTATATGCTACACAGAATGCAAAACATGCCAATTATTTTTTGTTGTTCTTACAGCAGAACTGTAGAACATGCTGAAGAAATCACAAGCTGCGTTAATAAAGATCTTGGGCTATGAGCAACCTGTCTCGTTCCAATCATTAACAACACTGGGAGGGCAGACACGCCTAAACGGGATACAGGAGTCCGTACTGGGATTCACTCCAGGATCTCTGCTGAAAAGGTCTACCTAAAATACTTGCGGGCTTCGCTGGTGGCACAGTGGTTAAGAATCTGCCCGCCAATGCGGGGGACACGGGTTCGAGCCCTGGTCCGGGAAGATCCCACATGCCGTGGAGCAACTAAGTCCGCGAGCCACAATTACTGAAGCCCATGTGCCTAGAGCCCGTGCTCCGCAACAAAAGAAGCCACCACAATGAGAAGCCCGCGCACCGCAACAAAGAGTAGCCCCTGCTCGCCTCAACTAGAGAAAGCCCCGCAGCAACGAACACCCAATGCAGCCAAAAATAAAAATAAATAAGTTTATTAAAAAATAAAATAAAATACTTGCAAAAGGAGCAGCAAGGATTAAGAGCTTTGTAATGCTCAAAATAGAGCAGTTATTTAAATGGGGTATAAAAAAGGAGAATAGGAGGGGAAAAAAATCCACTATGGGCTAATTAAGGGAAAGCAATTCTCTTAATTCCAGAGGCAATTCCCTCTGCTCTACAAAACTTAATTCGACAAGCAAGGACACCTAGGTATAGAAGTTTGAAAAGAGTTGATGAAACAATCAGAAGAGAAAATATGAACAAAGGAAGTTGATTTAATCTACTAATCAACAAAAAATTTTCATGTTATCATAAAAGTACACCTGCTCAAAAAGTACATATTTTATTAGATTCTAATATTTTAATCATTATTATAATATAGAAAATAGTAAATTTAATGTTTTGAGGGCTGAATGAAAACCAGTTCATTTCTAGTCTCATTGTCAGATGACTTAGTTCTCATTAACCAGTTGTAGCATTTCTTTTAAGACAAAACATTTTGAAAAACCACACAACTGGCAATATACAAATTATTTGTGTTAATTATATTTGAAATAGGATGAGATATATTTTAAACTTGTAGTATAATTCATAACGAATACTGACTTAATATAATGAATTAATAATAAATATATACACAGTTCATGACATATATAAGTGAAACCATTGTGCTGGACAGTGCAATATGTCAATTATATCTCAATAAAACTGGAAAAAATAAATATTAAATAATTTTAGCCCTTCTAAAAAAAATCAGGTCAACTGTCCAATTCATTAAAACAGGCCATAAAATGTTGAATTTTTTTTCCTTTTTAATACAGAATAATATGTTTTAGAATAAACTTAGCAAATAAAAAGTCTCTTTTTATTACCTTCAATATGAGAAATAAAAGGTGTTTTTGCTATATGTATTAACAATCCAAATTTCCAGATAAATCTAATATACAGCTCATTAATACCAATAGAGGGATTTCAAAACATAGTCTACTCATCTATCAAGATGTTTTATTTGAGTAGAATTTTGGTTGAAGAGATGTTCATAAAATGACAACAAGTTGAAATGGGAATTAGACTTCATTTATGGATGAAAACAGGTTTCATTGAGATTTTCATATAAACATTGCTATAACTATTCAATATATAAAGTATTTCATATTTAGAGTAGAATTCACAGCAGAAGTTTAAAACTCATAAACTTTTTAAGCAGCAGTATCAATAACACAAACCTCTCCCCTAGGGTGGTGATATAAATATAGTATTTAAATATAAAGAATACCTATGGCAACATAATATTTAAATATTCAGAATGCAAATGACAAGACTATCTGTTCAGCTAGACAGTGAGCTTATATTACAAGCTTCTAAATTTAAATGGAAAGACAAATTTTGCCCTCCTTACATTTTTTTTAGCTTAAGAGGACTAGTATTCCCTGGATATGTTATTATTATTATTATTATTAACAATCTCCAGGCACGCTGATTCAGTAATTTCATTACAGCTGTGCAACAACTTTCCGATACATATCAGAGTTGACCTTACTTTCCTCTAGTTGATTGTGGAAAACTCACCAAAAAAAAATTTCTGCTGAAAGATACTGAATTTAAATGCCCCAGCTAAGTAGCATTCATTCAGGCTCTCCTTTTAGCAGTCCATTTACAACTTTAAATGTTTTAAGCTCAGGTATGTTAAGGACTTGTGTAATTGACATAAAGAACAAAATTAAGGAGAAAAATAAGGCTGTGGGAAACACTTGCACAAATTATTCTTAAGCAGAATGAAATAAGCTGAAACTAAAAAAAAAAAATTGCTAAGAAAAATCAAATGTAGAGCAGCATATTCCAAACCATGGTCTGTGGATAAGGGGATTCCATGGCCAATCATGCCATTAGCTCTACGATGCCAGGAAACCTTTGCAATGTTGTTCATTGCTTTGTCCTTAGTACCTAATACAGTGCCTGGCACATATTAGGCTGTAATATTTGTTGAATAAATGAGCTTGCAAAATGCTATACGTTATATGTCCCCTTTTTGAAGGTCACACTAAATAAAAATATATTTAAGACGGAGAAGCCCTGTAAATGCCAAAATAAAAAAAGTTTAAACGTTTCAAATATAATTTTTCCCAAGTTTATTTGACAGAAACTCATTAACATCTTCCAGACTAGAGTTCAAGAGACACAGTTTGGAAAATGCTGTTCTAAGAAAAAGAAAAGAGGAAGTAAAGGCTGCCCTATTACGGGAACTGTTAGTGCGGTGTTAATAGAGATCAAAGATGGGACAAAGCAAGAGAGTGGCATGGACATATATACATTACCAAACGTAAAATAGATAGCTAGTGGGAAGCAGCCGCATAGCACAGGGAGATCAGCTCGGTGCTCTGTGAGCACCTAGAGGGGTGGGATAGGGAGGGTGGGAGGGAGGGAGATGCAAGAGGGAAGAGATATGGGGATATATGTATATGTATAACTGATTCACTTTGTTATAAAGCAGAAACTAAAACACCACTGTAAAGCAAACTATACTACAATAAAGATGTTAAAAAAAAAGATCAAAGAGAAATCACACTTGAATTCATTTCCTCTTGCTTGATTTCTCTTGCAACAAGAATGATTTTGGTGATCAGACAGATTAAAACAAAACCAACAAAACTATTTCAAGCTCAAGCTCAATATGTAAAAAGAGCTGTTGACCGCTTACTGCTTGTCAAGTATGGTGCTAAGCATACTGCATAAATCCTGGGCTCTTCCTCGAGGAGCTTATCATCTGGAACAAGGGTCTCCAATGTCTGTGTCTGGAAAGGCCAGGCAGGTAACACATATTAAGTCAGATGTAAAAACTAAGAATGCAAGCTTTAATCAGTTTGTTGCCATAGGAGACTGGAGGCCTGCTGTTTCCAGATCTCTTAATTTTTAATATAAGCCAGAAAATCTGGATTTTTAAAAGATATAATTACCATTTTTAATGTTTTAATCAATTTTTAATTTTTCAATCAATTTAATTTTTAGAAAACTAAGGGGTCCAAATATAACATACATGGAAGCTGTATGCAACTCAGAAGCCACTAGTTTGTAACCTCTGGTTTAGAATTTATAAATGAGCGTCTACCCAATGATTTCAAGGTCTCTATAAGATGTACTGTATCTCAAATTAGATCTTTGGATGAGATCACCAAATCATCATTAGTTATTCTTAAGACCTTATGAATGTACCAAATATATACCAAAATGAGTCTAAAAGCAGAAGAATATAGAGTCTGTAACATATAGGTGGCTTAATCTGATGTTAATTTCAGCAAGATTCTAAAATGGAATATTAAAATAAAATTAAATTCTAGAAAAGTGGGCCAATATATGTGTGTATATGATACTGGTACTATTTTATTTTAATATGACTATATTTTGATATTTTAAATTTTAAAATTAAATATACATTTAAAATATAAATTAAAATATTTTATATATAAATAAATACATATAAAGAAAAATATATAAACATATACCATCACCACAGGTAAAGTAAAATTTTAAACATCGTATATCTGAAGTTTGGCAAAGAATTTGACAAGCTCTCTTATGATATCCTCAAGAATGTGGGAGAAATAAGAGCTAGGTGATAAGGGAGAAAGCAAAAGCTATGGATGAATGACTTCCCAACAGCCAAATCTGATGCATTCTTTTCAGTCCTCATTCAACTTGAACGCTGCATCAAGCAGAGTCCAGTCCTTGTAGCGAATTCTCTTCTCCCTTGATTTGCAAAATCCCTCCTGGTACTCTTCCTTGCTTTCTCAGTTTCCTGACTGACTCATCATTTTCTGCCGATACCTTGAATTAATGACTCTTATCTTAACCAGAACTGGGCATTAGAATCACTTAGGCATATACGTCAAACCCATATGCCTACTGAGTCAAAATATGTGTGGTTGAGACTAAGGAGTGCATATGTATATAATTTTAAACCTCAAGGTGATACAGATAAGCGACCTAATTAAGAACCACTGCTCTGACATTAAAGCAACTCCCAGGAATCTGTGCTTAATCTTTTCTCTCTCTAGTTTCTCCCTGGGAGATTTTTCCCCCCACCAAGCTTTTAACTATCACCTCTGATGATTTCTAAATTTTTATCTCTATATACAGTGTTATTCTTTAACTCAAGACCAGTATTTTCAAATGCTCACTAGGAATATCTACCTGGATATACAATAGGTACCTCAAATAGAGCTGCCCCCAAATTAAACTCATATCCCAAACCTCCACCCTATCAAGACAATAGTTCTTCTTACATTTTTTTTTTTTTAAGTAAGGACATCACTATCTGACCAGTCACCTCACTCCGAAGCTATCAAGGCACTAGAGGAACCCCTGCCTCTGCACTTCTCAATCAGAGGAAATCCTTGCTCGCTCCTGGCTATACTTTCATAAGACACTGTATTTGATATAATGTGACATACCGTCCCCTGACCACAGTTGTGATCCATTCATATGTTAACAGCACATGTCCATTAACTTAACACATATTTGTTAAGTATCAATTGTGTTTCAAGCCTACAGCTTGTGTGGGCCAGTTTGATAATATAAATTGAGCAGAACAGATTCTCCTGAACTGAAAAGCAGAATTAGCTGTGGGTTCTAGAGCTGGAAGGTTACACTGAATCAGGCCTGGGGTGGCCAGGATAAGTAAGGGCAGGCTGAAGATTTATGGGCAAGAAACTGTGAGGCAGTAGATAAAGCCAGTCAGTAGAAAGAAAACAGGAAGCAGAAATACAGAGAAGAGTGGAGGTGCCACTAGTGGGAGAAAACCAGGCCTTTTCAGCCCCCAAGAGTCACCTTAGTGAAGTTTTTCTTTGGTTCCTTAGATTTCTATAAGATTCTTCAATGGATCTTTCAAACACACCCTTTACTTGAGTTACCGTGAATGGATCTTTGTTCTTAGCAATTAAGAAAGCCCTAAAATAGTGATCCTAAATGCATCTATGCCCCTGACCACCCATCCACACCACATCATGTTGGCCCCTATTTCTGGTTTAGGGTTTATAGGATTCTACCTATAAAGCAGTTTGTCAACCTTTCTCTTTCCTTCCACTACCACTATCCTTGTTCTATTGCAAGTCCTCTTTATCTCCGAACTGGACTATGGCAGCAGTACCTTAACTGCTGTGATTCCCATTTCTTTACCGTGGACATAGCTAGTAGAGTGATATTTCTAAGATAACTGACCCTTTCACTCCAGTGATTAAAACTCAGTGATGGTTTTACACCATGTTTTATATGGTAAAGTCCAAACACTTTATCATGGTACACATGGCCCTTTATACTCTTGGGTCCACCTATACTTTCCCTGTCATCTCTGCCAGTTTGCATGAGGTACCAAAGCTCTGAACTAAGCTTCACTAGATACCTCAGAAGGCAAACTGAAACCCACATGAGCTATGCACTCGTTGACAAAGAGGTGGCTTTGTCCAGGCAACATCCTTGGTGTCACCCTCCTTGCTTCGCCTGGCAAACTTCTGTTCAGCCTTCAAGTCTCTTCTGACCCCCAACATACTTTTGAACTCTAAATTGAAACAGCGACGGCTGGGATGTATAAATGCCATACCAATAGAAGAATATGAGTATGGCACAGAATGAGCATCTTTCTTTTACAAAGGAAATTCCACAGGCCTCGTAAATGGACCAAAAGTTAATTGGCAAAACTTTACTTAGAATATGTTAGCCATTGTATTAGGAAGAATTATTAGAAAATGATAAAAGTCTAACTAAAAAGACTGTGTTTTTATGATTGTCTGATTGCATACACCAAAAGTGTGCGTAATATTTTCACAAAATCAGTAAAAGTATTCCAAGTTATCACCATTATGTCGATGTTATAAGTCTTAAACTTCATCAGACTTAGATGTCTATGAGAACAGAATTCTAGGATTCTGTTATTTAAAAAGCCATCTTTTTCAAGGAAACAGTGGACAAAAAGAGAGCACAGTTCTCACTGTAGAGCCAAAGTAATAAAGGGCTTTTTTGTAGACAAATTCTAGAAATTCTTAATTACACACAGGCTTATTATCTGTATCCCTAGTGTTATAAAGTACCAGAACTTCATTAGAAAAATTAAGCTGGAAAAATGAAGGCAGTACTTTGTAAATTTCCACTGGAAATTAGCTGGGAGAGACAGAGGAATACTGGATCAAAAGAGGGTAATCACGCGTAACTGTGCCCTAGAGCACCCGCATGTATAATACGATTTGCACAGCAACTACCTCTCCTATTACTGCTTGTTTGGAGTATTCTGTGTTAATGGGGTTAGCTAATTTAGTATTTTAACTTAAAAAGTCTCTGCTGATTAATAAATGTTACACACTGTGCTAGTAATTAAAATAAATGGAAGAGTTACAAATAAAAGTTGAATTGTTAAGAAAACATTATCTGAAAATGTATGATAATCCCTACTTATCATAATACAATAACGGTTCAGAAAATATGCAAATTGTAAAGGTCTAAAGTGTTGCAAAATCACACAAGTCCAAAAAGTTTTGAGATGTGTTAAATTTCCTTATCACTGTTCTTAGTGATAAATAATATAACCAGATCTCATCTACATATACCACGGTTTTTAAATGTCCTTTTAAAAAACAGTTTAGTTCAACTACTGTTCACCTCTCTTAATAATGAAGGTGACAAAATACGCCACCCCAAAATAGGCCACTTTGGCCAAGGATTATTTTGAGCTAAAGGCACTTATAAACAACAGGTAGAAGAAAAGCCATCTTAGTTCCCCTTTTTTTCCCCTAAAATCAGGAGATAACACTCCCATGTGAAAGATGCCTTTCCTATACCAGGAAGAAAGAAACATTCCTATCACAAGAGATGGGAAGTCACAGCATAGAGAATTCTGTACCAACGGACCTTGTTAAATAATTTTTATCTTCCTTTGGACTCCGCATATATTTTTGTTATTTTCCATAATTGTTTCTCTTTGCTCAACCCAATATATAAGCACTTAGGGTTTGCCACTTGTTTCGGTTTTCATTTCTTTATGAGGACTATTGTGTGTTGCAAAACTTATACTAAATAAATCTGTATGCTTTTAATCTGTCTTATGCCAATTTAATTCTCAGTCCCAGCTGAAGTCCCTAAGTGGGGAGAAGTAAAGTTTTGCCTCTTCTACAAAAACTATTAGAAAATTAATACCTTTTATTTTTCAAAAAGATGTAGGGATGGCTATTGTGCTGTTTGTACTCAGGTTCTTATGAAAGGCTGTACAAGTTTCAAATATAATACCCTTACAATATGATTAAATTATGAACTTAATTTCATAGGAAAGTTCAAGCCCTGGTTGTATTTTTTTTAATACTCTAAATGTCCACACCCCAAACCTGCAGAAGAATTTTGAATCCTTAGGGATCTAAGGATATCCCTCAACTTTAGCTCAGGTTTGTAATTAATCTAAACACCCAAGTATGATCTAGCAAGCCAGCTCCTTGGTTTGAAGGACACTTGGATTAGTTTTCTATTTCTACTGTAACAAGTCATCACAGACTTAGTGGCTTCAGGAATATGAATTTACTATCTTAGAGTTCTGAAGGTCAGAAGTCTGAAATGGGTCTCACTAGGCTAAAATCAAGGCACTGGGAGGGCTGCATCCCTTCTGGAGGCTCTAGGGGAGAATCCATTTCTTTACCTTTACCTTTCCCAGCGTCTAGAGACTGCCAGCATTTCTTGGTTGTGGCCTTTCCTCCATCTTCAAAACTAGCAAAGATGAGTTTTCCTTCTCACGTTGCATCACTCTGACCTTTTATGTAAGTCAAATCTCTTTCTGCATCCCTCTTCCACTTTTAAGGACCCTTGTGATTCCACTGGGCCCGTCCAGAATCCAGGATAATCTCCCCATCTTTAAATCCTTAATCACATCTGCAAAGTCCTCTTTATCATACAAGGTGACATATGCACAGGTTCCTGAGATTAGGATGTGTCTTCTCCGCGGGGCTATTATTCTGCCTACCAGTGCAGAGATTAGCACTGACTTCCACTGCAATGTCTTAAACCACTCCATTTTGGATACGGTTACAGTCTGCATAATTACAGTCTCCTGTATTAAGCCAGGATGTTTACAATTAATAGACGGTATTAACATATAGGACCTTAGCCCCTCTCATAAGACTTTGGTGAAGCCAATATCAGCCTATATCACCGGATTTATGATCACGCCACTCCACCTCTGCCATCTTAGTGGGTAAATTAAACATTTGCTCTGATAGCTCTGGTGCCGTGGCCTTCTGTTTCTTCCATCTCTTAATGATAATGACTTCTTTCCCCACTTCATCTAGGCAACTTGCATGGTCCCATTTTACATCTGAAAATAATTCTTAATATGCTCTCTGAAAAACCCTAAAACAAACATGTGCTGCTCTTTCCATTTTTTTAAATGTAAAGAAACAATCCTTTGTTATTTTTTTAAGTGGATTTGAGCAGAATGAGTAAACCAAGGGAGGTAGGAAACTCCTTAATGGAAGCAGAAGAGGGCATGGATATAAAGAGAAATGATAACAGCCCAGGAGCTCCAGACGCAGAGTTTCTTAGGGAACCTGGCAGCCTATTAGCTGGAGAAATAAGCCTGGATCAGATCCTGAAGGGCCTTGAGTCTTAAAATAAAGAATTAAGATTTATCCTGTAGTTGATAAAAAGCCATGAAAAAGCATTTGGGCTGAATAACTGCTTGCTGAAATTTCTCTAGTGTGGTCATGGTAAATGCACTGAATGGGCAGACTGGATGGGATTTACAGCAATTAAAAGAAGAAATTATAAGTCCTAAACTAAATCAATAGTAGTAAGGGAAGGGGGTGGCTGAATTTGAGAGATACATGAAAGGTAGAATAGACAGGATTTGGGGACCAATAGAATTCCGGAGAAGGATAACAGGGTAATTCACAAGTCCCTACTTGGGCAGACAGTTGGTGCTGCAATTCACACTCAAGACAAGAAGAAGCAGGCCAAAGTAGGGTCTACTGAGTTTGGGGCATCTGGCGGAGATGCAAACAAAGATGGCAGCTGAAAATATAAATCGGGAATGTAGGAGCAAGATCTCAGAGTGGAAATCATTGTCACAGAATTGAAGTCTCTCAAACAGAAGCAATCACTCAGAGAGATTACGTATAGAAAGGAGAAGTAAAGAAAAAGTTGAATATTGAATCTTGCCCTCACCTTAGTTCTATCCCGTTACCTCTCACCGAAAGTACTGCAATATTCTCCTAATGCGTTTCCTTCCCTCCAGCATATTTCTTCTCAAATACAATCAACAAATTCATATTCTGCTTCTAACATCCTCTTACTCAGAAGCCTTAAATAGTTCTCCATTATCTACAGATAAACCCTCAAATCCTTGGCCTTGAAGCCTCCTACCACTTTTCTTTCTATTGCCTCTCACGTAAAAATGAGTTTCTGTCAAATTGGTCTTCTCATTGTTCTACCATCATTTTTCCCCATACCATCAACCTATTTTTTATCTACTTTCTCTTCTTTTCTCTGTCAAAATCTTAAACGTCTCTTTCCACAGAACTCAATTCAGTTCCTTTGCTGTGAAGAACACCTTCCTAGGTCATCAGAGAACAGAGCAAACTCTACATTAAAAAAATTTTTTTTTTCATGGCACTTACTGTCTTTAACACACGCTTGACTAGTTTCAAGTGCTTATCTGCAAATGATACTTATTCTGAACTTCATTAGGTTTTCTGGTTCAGTTTAAAGCTAGAAGCACAGAAGTTTCATGAGGCCAGAGACTTGTCTATTTTATTCAGTGCTATATTCCGAGAGCGTAGAACTCTTCCTGACATGCAAACATTTGTTGAATCAATAAATACTCCTTTATATTTCTTATAATATCTAGCCGAGAGCTCCTCACATAAAGGTTACTGGACAATTATTTACTAACTGCTTATTTAATTTCTTGGCTTCGTAAAGATTGACATGTGAATAATGAAAATAATTTTCTTCAAGGAGGCATGAGAAAATTGAGTTTCTTTAGGAATAAGAACAGTTTTTAAACGATTTCCAAAAAACCCTCCATACTCTATATGTAAAATGTTACTGTCCCACTTCCTATACTTGTTTTAAAGAATATATTAAAGAATGTGACCTTATTTGGAAATACAGTCGTTGTGGGTATTATAAGATGCAGTCATATTGGAGTAGGCTGGGCCCTTAATCTGGTCTGACTGGTGTCCTTATAAAAAGGGGAAATTTGGACAGACACACACATAGGAAGAGTATCTCTGTGAAGATGAAGGCGGAGATAGGGGTGATGCTTCTACAAGCCAAGGACCACCAAAGATTCAGCCATCATCAAAAGCTACGGGAGAGATGGAACAGAAGAAATCACCCCTGCTGAGGCCTTGATCCAGGACTTTAGCCTCCAGAACCATAAGACATTAAATTTCTGTTGTTTAAGCCATCTAGTTTATAGTACTTTGTTATGGCAGCCCTAGCAAACTAACACATTCAGAAAATCTGTCTTTCAGAACCTTAATAAGAAATCTTCTATGAGTGGCCTATGAGAGCTCTGCCTGTGGTCCTCCTTAATTTCTGGTTCCCAGGGCTAGTAGATAAAATACAGCCCATCTGTGGAATCTGTGGTTTCCTACCCACAGTTTGATGTCTTAGATGCAGAATTATTATGCTTGTAGCAGATACTAAACATGATGATAATTATCTTCTATTAAAACTCTGCTATGTTCTTGGTACTTTATACTCATTATCTCATTCAATCCTCATTACAACCTTTAAGATAACATTCCTCTCCCCATTTTACAGACAGGGAAACAGAGGCTCAGGCTGGCTAAGTTACTTACCCAAGATTATACTGCTGTTGTGTAACGCAGTCTAGATTTGAGCTCGCACAGATCTAGTTCCAAAGCCCAACCTTCTACTATTACCACAGTGCAATTTTCATAAAGGTATGGAAACAAAATAGCTAAATGTGTCATATCCTCAGATATAAGGCCACCCTTTGAATCCTTAAGGTTAGAAATAAAAAGCTCTACCTTCCTGGCTTTAGATAGGGGGTTCCCAGTTAAGGCCCTTGGATGGCAAAGGCACTGCCCTCAATTCCTTACAGGTGAAATTGGTAACGTGGCCAAAAACGATCCTTCTCATTACTAAACCATGTATCTCTGTGACAAAAGTAGACTTTTGGCCTAATTTCTATCACAAAATTATTATCTGAAAGATACAAAACCTAAATTTCTAACATTTCTTTTGCCTCACAAATGTATCTTTGTATCACAAGATACATTTATGTTATCCAGTATATGGAAACCAAAATGGATTCAGAAGAAGCTACAAAATAATAGTTTCAGTTCTCTGAAAAAGTGGATTATCCATAGGCTAGCTGTTAAAACCCATTGCTTAGCCTCCTCACTAAAAACATGATAGCTTCAAATCTGTAAGTAATTTCTTTAGCATTCCCAACTTGGTTTGCTCCTGATTGGTTGGTTATCCTAAAAGTGCTTTTCAGTTCAAGGTGAAGGGTCATCAGCAACACTGCAGAGGTTGAAGATATTTACAAGTATTCCACAGAAAGTAAAAGTTGAGCACCTTTCTTTGGGACTAACGTTGATATCTGCTCTTTCCAGGTTTATCAAGGAAAATACTAAGAAAGGATACTTCAGTATCTTTTTTTTTTTTTTGCGGTACGCGGGCCTCTCACTGCTGTGGCCTCTCCCATTGTGGAGCACAGGCTCCGGACGCGCAGGCTCAGCGGCCATGGCTCACGGGCCCAGCCGCCCCGCGGCACGCGGGATCCTCCCGGACCGGGGCACGAACCCGCGTCCCCTGCATCGGCAGGCAGACTCTCAACCACTGCGCCACCAGGGAAGCCCTTCAGTATCTTTTATACACAGTGATTTCTGTAGCAATATCAATGTGGTCAATTATTTGAGAAGTTAATTTTGTTATTTCATAAACCTTGGCATCACTGAAAATAGAAAAATAATTCTGAATAATATAACTCTTTTGATATTCATCACTAAATTGCACATTTTGCTTGACTAAGTCGAGCAGCACTAATCTTCTATAATCTCTTTACTAAAAGAAATCTACCTCCCCAAAATAACTGGAAAAAAATGTTTCTTATTTTCTTATTCATTATGTGTTGGGTAACTCATTCAATTATTGAAAGAATATGCTGAACACTCTATAGCTAATATCTCACTTCAAGTAATTGCTATAAAATGAAAAACTTTATGAAAATTACTTGAGATACTTGCCAATTTTATCTTTCATATGAGTTTGTTCAAAAATTTTTATTTTTCAAGAGTCTCTTCAGAAATGTATGATTAAAATAAAGCATATTATATATCCCTTCTGACTGATAAAACTATCCAAAATCCACCATGCTGGATAAGAGGTAATTCTAGTTTCTTTATATAACAAAACATACTTTGTAATGTATTTTGGAATTATTATTATATAACATATGTAATATGATGATTAGTGCATAGTATATATTATATAAATAAGTAACTGCAGTTTATATGTTGTAGTTGACATATAATTATTTATAATACATAATATATTAAATTATAATAATTTAAATTAGAATAATATAATTGCCTTTTTATTATTTAGTATATATAATAGTAAATAATTATGATATATTACAAAGATAATTACAAGATATCTTATAGAATAATAATAATAATTTTTAAAAGCTTTTCTAGATTTTAAATTGTCTGTTTATAAATTGCATATAACTACTGATGACAAATGCCTGAAGAGAGAGGAAGTGCCTTGGAGAAAGATGGATGAATTGAGACCCAAATCAGTGATGCTAATATAATAATTTAAAATTGCATATGCTCTTAGATTGCCCTTTATCTTTCTCAATCATGTTCCTCAGTGGTGAAGAAACTAAACTCTTTCATTGTACCTGATTTATTAAAACTACAATGCCATATCAATGTATCCAAGTAAAATTTAGTTCACGTTAAGAACAATGTTTTTGTTCTGTTGGATCTTATTATAGAAGCATCAGAAATATGAATACTTTCACTGGATAATTAAGGAAATTATCTTCACAGATGCATGGATGGTGGTCACTTATCCCCATGAAATGCCATTCATTCTTTCCTTTTTCCCTTTGAGTAATATGTATGTATGTGTGTGTGTGTGTGTGTGTGTATAAAATCAATATCATCATCAATATCGACCTTATCTAAAACACTTGCATATTGAAAAATGGTTGCTTCTGAATAGGTCAGGGGTGACCTATTCTCACAAATAAAAGATTCCTTTTCTCACAAATAAAAGATTCTCTACAATACTAGGAAATAGAAAATATTAAAAATACTTCAGGCACCAAACATGGTACAGCTACTTTTTTTAAGCTAAGAACTCACATATTGTCATTCACATTTCGCGTCCATTCCTGTCTCTGGAGCTGTGCTCTGGCCTCATTTAGCCCATCCATCGGTTCAGCCACTCGCAGCGTCGGTTCCAGAGGCTTGTAGCGCTGTTCCCACACTTCAGAGACATCGCGGAAGGGTCCCTGACAAGAAAGGGTGAGGTAGATAGTTTGTGATTTATGACCAAGGCTACTGAATATCTACAAAGAATAACAAGTAGTATTTACTAGGTTATTTTTAAAGAACAACCTATTCTTCTCTGAATTAGAAAACACATGAAGTAAGAGCACCACATCTTCAAGAAACGTTCACACAAGTGCAAGTGATTATACTAAAAATGTTTTAAATTAGGCAGAATTTTCCCCACTTACATCAAAAGAGTTTTCATGCTAGAACTAGTTAACTTGTAGTTATAAGAGTTGCTTTGTTTTCTAATTTTAAAAAGCACGTTTCTTATAATTTAAAAAGAATTCACTCCCATTTTGAGTAAGCAAAAATATTAGAAAAGACCCTGGGCACAGTTTTCAAATAGATAGAAATCAGACGGCAAGTTTTTTTTTCATTAAAATAAAGCTTTTAGGTGAATGCCAAGTCTTACATTTAACTGGTGGCCTCCTCCAAAATATAGAAGGGCCATATTTTAAATTATTTTAAGTGTTTTTATTTAAATTCTAAATTCTATTGCTTAATAACTCTGATACAATAGCGACCATTTAATGACACAAACATATAGCAAAGTTCATAAGTTGCAATGGTGTGAAGGGGTTTACAACATATTCCACCTTTAAATTAGTAGTTACTTATATTAGTTACTAGTACCCACTGGTTATCTAGTTAGTATCGTATGAAACACAATACAAATCGGAGGTGGCTCGAGATTTTGCTGTGCCATCGATTACATTTTGTTTTTGTCACCTTTATTGTGCAGGAGAGAAGTGATATAAAATAGACAAAGATTTCTAATCATATCCCTTGTCCTTAAAGATCTCTTCTTTAAATAGGTTATCACTAACAAGACGCAGCTGGAGTTACTGCAAGCAGTGAGTGAAGACTGGGGGGCTAATAAAAAGAAATGATTCACGCCTCATTTATGTTCACTTATGTTTTACGTTAATAGAAACCAATAATAGGAACCAGTTACCATAAAAGTCATGGACCGTAAATAACACAAATGGCAAATAAGTATCATCTAGTACTTTTCACAGCTGGATAGGAGGATTGCTATATTTGAAAGTAGTTAATGGATTTTTATTGGAACTTTACTTTTTAAAGATACAGTAACATGATTCCAAGTTCAGGATTAAGAAATCAAAAGAGGATATTTTCTATAGATTTTTAATCTTTCACTTTGACAAATTCTGTGGTTTGAAAAATAATATTTGGTCATGTTATTAGGGGCAAATTACTTCTCTAGACCTCTTCTCCTCGTATGTAAGATGGAAGAATAACTATCTCACAAAATTGCCCTTAAGATACATAAGACAATATAAGTAACACTCTTAGCATTGTACTTAGAACCTAGTAAATATGCAAAAATTGTACTCCTAGCTTTATTATTATCTTACTACTCTTACTTTTAGTTTCTAGAGGAGTTTGAAAAAGATTTTGAACAACAGTAGCATCAAGTATATAAACAAAAGACTAAGGCTATGACTTTGAAGGGGCCTGCATTCACAAGGAATAAAGTCTTCTTGGTGGCCAATCTCTGCCGTCTGACCTTTGTTGATGTATCAATATAACACGCACCCATTTGAGGCTTACTCCACTACTTGTTCTGGAACTTGCTATTTCCAACAAGATTAGGAAATGAAAGAGGAAGCCCTACTTAAGCAGCAAAATTTAGAATAAAATAGACCCACTCTTCTTTTTTCATTAACTATAATCTTCATGACCACAATCCTCCTTAAGAATGTCCATTTTTCTATGTGTTTCAGTACCTGATCCATACATTTATATCTTAGACAATTAATGTCTTGCCTTTGAGCTTAATAGATCACCTTCCTAGTCAGCAAACTTGGCCTCTACTGTCAAGGTTCTCTTATGCCAAAGCTTCTGTTGACTTCTATTTCTATGGACAGACTCTTAGATCTCAAGTGATCACTTATACCAATCATACCTGGAATGAGGTAGCATCCCAAATTTCACTCTGCTCATTGTACTCATTTCCAAATACTAATTCCTAGAATGTGTAGACCATTCAGGATTCAACCTGAACCTATGAGACTTCGTAGGCTCTTAGCTACAGTTCTCCAATATTTGACTTTCTTTGCCTTCAATCAAGTCCAATTATGAGTCAAATATACTTATATTCTTCTATATTTTTAATAACCCACATTAGAGTCATCTTGTATTTATAAACTTTTCTCAAAGCTTAAATAATAGTGAAAAAACTTTTAAACTTGCTATTATTGTCTCACACATTTAAGAAATTCACCTCACAAGTGCAGACAGACTGTTAGAGTATAAATAGTATCATTTGGACTGTAGTATATATAATCTCAAATGTCCCCAGTGATGTGGGTACCTTTTTATTATAGATAAGTACAGGAAATGGGGTTCAGTCAAAGAAAACCACATTAAGAATCCCATTCTGTGAAAACAGGAAAGGAAAGAAAAAAAAAAAAAAGCAGGGAAGGAAGGGAGAAAGGAAGAAGTCAAAGATGATAAGAGAGAAGGTGGGAAGAGAAGATGGGAAAGAAGGAAAAATAAGAGAAAGAAGGAAAAGAAGGATGAGAGGATATAATGGGGGTGGGGGAGGACGACCAGGGGTAAGGAGGAAGGAGATGGGGAAAGAAGGAAAGGGAAAGGAAACAATTAGCAGGGATAATTGTTTTGTGGTATGTTAGATAAATGTACCTTATGAGTATGCATGTAGGTATGTGTACCTGTATATGTATATGTGTATGTATATACACACATATAAAATCTTCCATACAGATGTGTATTCCCCATACATATGAATGTATACCTTTATATAAATGTATATGTATTTTCCATGTGTCTTTATATTTACACCATTGTGGGTATAATAAGAAATATAGGGCTTCCCTGGTGGCACAGTGGTTGAGAGTCTGCCTGCCGATGCAGGGGACAAGGGTTTGCGCCCCGGTCCGGGAAGAGCCCACATGCCACGGAGCGGCTGGGCCCGTGAGCCATGGCCGCTGGGCCTGTGCATCCGGAGCCTGTGCTCCGCAAGGGGAGAGGCCACAACAGTGAGAAGCCCGCGTACCAAAAAATATATATATATATTTGGTCTTTGTCCCTGGTTCCTGGCACAGAGCTCCTAAAACCTTTGCAATTTCCCAATGCTAGGAGTATCTTTTGTTACTCATAACAAGAATACACCTGAGTTTAAGCTAATAAGGTGACTTAGGCTGGAGTCCCTAGATAGCCTCTGGGTGAGACTGGTCACCAGAAAGACCAAGTGATTAGAAGCTTGGCACTTCTCTCCTCCAGGGAGGGGAGCGCTATAGAGACTGAGGGAGGAGAGACAGAGACAGGGAAACAACCAACCATGTGAGTGACCCTACTAGAGGATCTCCCTACCCTCCTCTCCTTCCTCCACAGCTGAGCATTTATATGAAATCACGGTCCCGGCTGACACCTTGACAGCAACTTCATGAGAGATCTTGAGTCAGAGGCACTCACCTAAGCTGTACCCACAACGCTGACCCATGGAAACTGTGAGAAAAGAAACGTGTGTTGGTTTAAGCCATCAGGCTTTATACATAATATAATTTATTATACAGCAGTAGATACACAGAGGCAAGCCTGTGTAAGAAGCTAAGAGGCAGCAGTCCTGGGGGTGACAGAACTGCTCTCTGGGGGTGACAGAAGTGTTGCTCTCTGGAACTTTTAGGACAGTTACAATCATCACAACCCATCCCACTCCACCCTTTAGCCCTAGGAAGTCATTTGCCAATCATGCTATATTCTAATCCATAGTGAAGATTTTGTCTTTGCTTGAGTTTTGCATTGTTTTGGGCCCTCTTTAATTCTCCAGCTTATACTTTTTAAATGACTCCCAGGCAAATTATGTTTACAAATGTATAGAATCATATGAACCATCAGATGAGAGGCTAAATTAAATAAATTTGATAATACATAGGATTTTTCTAGCAACAACAGGTTATAACAAGTACAGTTATTACAGTATTGTTACATAAAAAGGCTACATCCTAGCCAAAAATCCTACATGTTAATTTCACACCCAGAACAATAAAATTCAATGCCAAGGAAATATTTATTTCTTTGATATATATTTTAAATATACTTCATTTTTATTATTTAAAATTAGATTCTTGGGAATTCCCTGGCAGTCCAGTGGTTAGGACTTGGCGCTGTCACTGCCATGGACCAGATTCAATCCCTGGTCAGGGAACTAAGATCCCACAAGCTGCACAGCACAGCCAAAAAAAAAAAAAAAATTAGATTCTGTAAAAAATTAATTTTCTTTTCATTCCACAAAGACAAAACAATAACTTTTTTAAAAAAACAGAATACGATCACTGACACAATTCTTATGTATGTATACATATAGCTGATTCACTTCATTGTACAGCAGAAGCTATCACTACGTTGTAAAGCAACTATACTCCAATAAAAAAGAAAAAAGTGAATAATAAAAGTACGAAGACAGAAAAGTTAAACTGAAAAAAAAAAAAAGACTAATGAGTACCTGACATCGTTTCCTATCAATGGGTGGCAGAATTCCGGACCGAGGAAAGGACCGGGCACTTGTGCAAGCCAGCCAGCTGCTAAGGCTGACGGAGTGCTTCGGCTTCACTTTAGGTCTTCGGTGTGTTAAAGGCTTTGCCTGCTGTAACCGCAACTCCCATGGATCAGGATCTTTTCTGAAAGGTGAGTTGTATATACCTGGAATCTAAAGAAGAACAACATCATTTTGATTTTTTTTTTTTTTTTTTTGCGGTACGCGGGCCTGGGCCTCTCACTGTCGTGGCCTCTCCCGTTGCGGAGCACAGGCTCCGGATGCGCAGGCTCAGTGGCCATGGCTCACGGGCCCAGCCGCTCCGCGGCATGTGGGATCTTCCCGGACCGGGGCACGAACCCGTGTCCCCTGCATCGTTAGGCGGACTCAACCACTGCGCCACCAGGGAAGCCCATCATTTTGATTTTTATCCTTCATTTTCACATAGAATAAAGGGAAGATAAAGTTGTACCAAACAAATTTTCATATGTTTATGGACTATGTTAAACTACAACTCTAGTTCTTAATTAGAGGAGGACTTTAGTCTAAGGATATTACAAAATACACTTTGTCCCCAGACCAACAATTTCAGAATGATTCATGGTTGAAGACTAAACATGTTAAAAACAACTAATAGAAACTATAGTTTCTATCTGCTACACATGGCATATTTGATATAATTGTATTTGAGAAAAAAAATAACAGGACCTTAAGGCATTCATTTTGTATTCTAACCATTAACTATGTATAGGTATACTTAACCAGCTCTGTAAGTCATACGTTCACTCACACAAACTCAAATATATAATGCTTGAACCAGTTTCAGGTACAAAGTATGAACTTAATAAATATTTGATTATTTGAAAGATTATTCATTATACAGCCTAATTAATGGCCACCATTTTAAGTTCTTTAAAATAATAAACTGGTATATGTATATATATATTATATACAAACATACGTGTGTATATATATGTATGTGTATACATATGTATACAATCATTCAAAATAACACCCGTATTTAATGAGTTGCATTCACATGGTTAGGAGCATTATTTCTATATCATCACATTACCCTTGCTGTCTATCACTGACCTTGTCACACACGGCATCAAAATAGTCCAGACTTATTTAACACAGTGACTGCTATGCAATGGAGGTTCAATAGATGTATGCAGGTTAAATGTTAAATTCAGGTTTAGCACATTCCACTCTCTGAAAATTCAATGATCTTTGAATATACAAACTGCTTAGAACTATATTTTATTCCTTTCCTATATACAAATGCATATTCATAAAGAAAAGCTATATTTTAAACGATAGGATGACTTGTTTAGTTGCTCTGTAGACATTCTAGACTAATGTAAAGAATGTATCCATTAAACCTCTCTGGTTTTTCCTAAAAATGTGCTTTTCTCTTATGCCACCATCATATCCATAAATATTTCTGGTTGTTATATTTACCTCTTGGAATAAGCAAGTCCAAAGTATTATGACTATCTACGGTAGTTGTCTTTGAAAAACTATGCTAGGAAATTTTATATTTCTAGCCTAACTCCTCAGTAAGTATAAACCACTAACTAATACCAACTCAGGCTAGATTCCATGTCCTATCCCCAATGCTTCCTTAATAGCCTGGGGACAACTCTATCACACTACTTATTACATTGTTTCAAAATTATCTTTGTGTGTGTCCATCTTCCCTAAGCAAGCTGCTGGAGCACAGGGACTCTATTTTAGGTATTTTTGCATCTCCAGGGCCTAGCAAAGTGCTTAACACATAGCAGACACTCAAAAAATGAATGCTAAATGCTTATGTAGAAAAACAATGCACTGTTCAGAAGGGCCCATAAAGTCTCTATTTTACTCTTACTTTCTTGAGCTGATAAATATTTTAGTAAAATGTTTGAGTTTATTTCAAAATCTGATTGACTTCCTTCAAAGTTATAGATTAAATCCTTTTCATCTTTCTTAACACTTCAGGTTTAATTTGCTTTTGAATACATTGTGATCTAGAACTAAATTATCACAGACCCACTGAGTCATCTTCAATTCAAATTTTTCCTATGCTAAGGAAAAAGTTAATGTAAATATATTTACCTATTTAAATTTTTTCTTGAATTGGCTCTTCTTTGAGACTTTTTTCCCTATACAATTTACATAAGATAAAAGTATTGGAAACATTATAGGCATTGTATACACCATTTTTAATGTCATGTTAACATTCTCTTACTATAATACTAAATACAGAACAAGGTGGACACGTAAACAGATATTTTTAATGATGTTAATGTAAGAAAATTAATACACATATGTATTCAAAATAGCTTTTGGTGAACAGTAATTTTTAAGTGGATGGTAATTTTTAAGATGATTTTTAGGGTGATTTTCTAATATGAGACTATATCAATTGTAATGAGAAAAACAATAAATTTTATACTAAAAAGACTATTCTAACATAAAATAGAACTAAATCTACATAGTCTATGAAAGAGATATAAGAGAATACCATTCTGTTTAGTGATGACCTAATTAACTGAAGTCTGTTAGTTTATCATTACCATAATCTTACAGATTAAAATGGTAAAATGCATACAATATAACTAGATTATAATTTACCATTTTAAAATATCTATCTACCTGAATAACTGCTACCAGCTATTAACTTTACCCCCATTAGAAATCTTCCTTGATCTCCTTCACATTTGCATGCACATGTATACATAGGCTAGATGGGAAATGCAAATAGATCAGTAGACATGATAGCTTTCTTAAATTATATTTTGCAACCTATATGGAGATCTCCTCATGTGTATTCTCTTTGCAATTTAAATCATATATAGATAGAAAATATATTTTAATTGAATGGAAAATGTATCATTTAAAATCTTCAAGGTGTCAGTATTTTAGAAATTAATTTAATACATTTGGCTAACTTTTGTCAATGAAAACGGTCCAGCCCCCCTCAATCCCTACAGCAAGCAGAGACCCTATCTACTTACATTAATATAGTATCCATTTAATTATTATTTCTTTAAGTTAACAAAACAACCCGAACTATTGTCTCAATTGCTATATTTCATTAATTTGTAAGCCACTTTGTGAATAATGGTTTGCTATGGATTTTTTAAAAAGTATTACTATGAGTCACAGAAGACAAAGTTAATCCTCGGGGACTATGACATATTTTTCCGTTTTCACATTTTTCACAACTCAGAAGGGCTAATGCCAAGCTAGCTTTGGGGACTTCATTTTCAGCAATAATTTTCTAGAGTGACCAACACTATGGGGAAATCTGTGCTAACTGTTAAAAAAAAAAAAAAAAAAAGAAGAAGCCTACAACTGAGTTATTTGCAGTACTGTCATGCTAACATTCAACTCAATAAGACCCAAGAAATCTCAGGAGAGGACTCTGCTAATAGCTTCTTACTGACCTCCCTGTATCAGGCCCGGCTGCTGACTGGTGGCCCAGTGGTGAATACAGCAAATGAGGTGTGAAAGCACTGATTTTTTTTAAAGGCTATGATTCTGACTCGTCAAAATGAAAGGAAAAAAAAAGGCAATGAGTTATATAATAGATATATATTTTTCTTGAATTTCCCCCCTTCAGACCTTCCATCATGGGAACTTAAGCATGACCTAGAATATTAATTATGCCAGGTTGAACAGCGAGCAAATGTACCATTTGTTACCCGGTCACCCTTAGCATTACATTAATATTTTGAACCATTCCATATTTCTAACAATCTATCATATCAGTTGGCTCTTTTCTTCTCAGTTTTTATTCTTCTACTGAAGAATTCTAAGGGAAAGTACTTTAAAAAATACAGTTGACTTGAAAACAAATGGATATACTTGTTATATTTGGAGCATCTACTGCTGTATTTCATGAAGAATGTTTTTATGGTCATTTTCCACTCATACACTGACCTTTATTTTGTAATTGCCTGCGGGAAGCCAAAGTCTAATTTTTTCTCTTCTCTTTGTTATTGAGGTTTACTTTTAAAACGAGTTTCTGTAAAATAAAAAGAATTTGAAACAGGACCGGGTACGCCTATAATTCCCATAGCACGATTACTAGTGCTTCAATTTCAGCTTTTATCAGATTAGAAACAGTAATTTCTCATGATTTCAAAGTAACTGCTTATTCTAGGAATGAAGAACTCTACAGGATACGTGGGAGAATTCAAGTTTTACTTTTGCAAATTACACAGCAAAAAGTATTTTCTTCAAATACACATTACTATATATTAAATAGGTGAACAACGAGGAACTACTGTATAGCACAGGGAACTATACTCAATTTTTAAAAAAATTTTTTTATTGAAGTATAGGTGATTTACAATGTTGTGTTAGTTTCAGGTGTACAGCAAAGTGATTCAGTTATATATATATTCTTTTTCAGATTATTTTCCCTTATAAGTTATTATAAAATAATGAGTATCTTTCCCTTCAATATCTTATAATAAACTATAATGGAAAATAATATGTATAACTGAATCACTTTGTTGTACACTTGAAACTAACACAACATTGTAAATTTTACTATACTTCAATTAAAAAAAAGATTTTAAAAAAGTATTTTCTTGCCCCATGAACCATGGGGGGCTGTCTAAAATATGTTTGAGTTCTAAGTTTTAGTAAAAAATGCTTTTAAAATATAAGACACTAGGCAAGCACAGAAGAGTAGTAAAGGCCTCTAATAACTAGAAAAGTGGAAGTGGGCCAGGGAACTGCGAATGAAATATTTGCCGGGGTGGGGACTGCCCTGGCGTTAGGAGACAGAGTGTTAACACACTGTCACAGGCCAGCGTTTAGTAAGATAGTCTACGTTCAATTACTCTTGCTGAGAACTAAAAGGAAACATGGTCATTTCTCAGATACAGACAACAGTCATGTTAACCCTCAGATACAACATCCCAGAAGGAATAATAATTTCATGGAAATATTAGGGATTCACAAAGGATATATTTGGTATGGTTCTTATCTATCTAAGGCAAGAGTGTTTTTTTTTTTTTAAACTACAAATGCTTTTTCTCGTCTTTCACTCCATTAAGAAATAATATGTTTAAATGTCTTCAAATTACAGAGGGAGTACGTTAAATGCAGAGCCCCCAGATATAGCCAGCTTTATTAGGTTAACAAATGATTTTTATAAATCATTCGGATATCCTAATCATTATTATATGTTAAAATATTCTCATGAAATGTTGATTAAAATGAAGAAATTTAAATAAGATACCATTCTCCATATACTAATTTAATTCAATAAATATTGAGCATCTTCTAACTTTGAAACACTTTGCTGGATCTAAGGTGGGTACAGAGATAAATAAAAAGTGATCACTCCCATCAAGCTGTTCTCGGAGGGGGCATGGGGAGAATGATTTTATGACTGACAATAACACAAACAGCCTGTAGTAAGTGTCCTCTAATAACTGTTTAAAAGAAGTATACACCAAAAGTTATGGTAAAGGTATATACCCTTTAGAAAACCGTGTGGAAAAAGTATTTGAATTTGTTCTAAAGATGGGTAGAGTTTTGGCAATAATTATCTTGCTCCAGACGCGCAGGCTCAGCGGCCGTGGTTCACAGGACCAGCTGCTCCGCGGCATGTGGGATCCTCCCGGACCAGGGCACGAACCCGTGTCCCCTGCGTCGGCAGGTGGTCTCTCAACCACTGCGCCACCAGGGGAGCCCACATTTTGGCAATAATAAAAGGAAGAAAGGTAGTCCAGGCTAAGGGAAGGGTAAAATCAAAGACATATTTGTGGGAAAACATAGGCCACTGTTCAGTGAACATCACTTTGGCCAGTTTAAGCATGAAGCTATAGTCATAAATGAGCTTGTGAAGATAAATTGAGGCCAAATTCTAGAAGGTTGCAAGATTGCACTTAATTCTACATATGATGTGGATCTGTTGATTTTCACATTCTCCTTTAGAAGGTAAAAGTCTGAAGCAGGCCCTACTAGTGCACAAAGCGTATAGAAACAGACCCAGTGGAAACCTAGGCAAAAAACACAGTTGAAAGAGACAGAGCAAGCATCAGAACTAGATTCTGATATGGCAGGGGTATTGGAATTATCAGACCAGGAATTCAAAATAACAATGATTAATAAGATAAGGCATCTAACAGATAAAGTAGACAGCATGCAAGAATGGATGGGCAATGGCAGAGACATGGAAATTCTAAGTAGAAATCAAAAAGAAATGTCAGAGATCAAAAACATTGTAACAGAAATGAAGAATGTCTTTGATGGATTTATTTGGAGACCAGACATGGCTGAGGAAAGGATGTATCAACAGAAATGTCCAAAATGGAAAAGCAAAGCAAAGCAAAAGAAGTCTGACAAAAATGTAACAGAATGTCCTAGAATGGTGGGACAACAACAGAAGGTCTGCCATACACATAATGGGAAAACCAGAAGAGGAAGCAAGAAAGAAAGGAATAGGAGAATTATTTGAAGTAACAATGACTGAGGATTCCCCCCAAATTAATGTCAGGCACCAAATCACAGACGCAAGAAGCTCAGAGAACACCAAGCAGGATAAATGCCAAAAAACAAAACAAAGCAAAACAAAACTAAAAAAACCCCTACACCTAGGCATATCATATTCAAACTTCAAGAAATCAAAGATAAAAAATCTTGTAAGAAGCAGAGGGGATAAACACCTCACTTATAAAGAAGGAAAGATAAGAATTACATCCAACTTTTCCTCAGAAACCATACAAGCAAGATGAGAGTAGGGTGTAATATTTCACCCAGAGTGAACCCTCATATAAACTATGGACTTTGGGTGGTAATGATGTGGGAAGGGTGTAGACAGTACAGTTGTCCCTTGGCATCCTCAGGGGATTGGTTCCAAGATCCCCCCCCACCAAACCCGCAGATACCAGCATCCGAGGATGCTCAAATCCTTTATAGAAAATGGCGTAGTATTTGCATATAATCTTCACACACACCCCAATACTTTAAATCATCTCTAGGTTACCTATAATACCTAACGCAATGTAAATGCTGTGTAAACAGTTGCCTAGGCACAGCAAATTCAAGTTTTGCTTTTTCGAACTTTCTGGGGTTTTTTTTCTTTGAATATTTGAATCCATGGTTGGTTGAATCCATGGATGCAGAATCTGCGGATATGCAGGACTGACTTTATATGGCAACTTCCCGCTCAAGTTTGCTGTGAACCTAACATTACTCAGAAAACAGCCTATCTTAAAAAAAGTTAAACACATGTTTAACATATAACACAACAATCCCATTCCTGGGAATTGATACAAGAGAGATGAAAATATATGTCCACACAAAGACTTGCATGCAAATGTTTATAGTGGCATTATTCACAGATGCCAAAAATTCGATGTAATCCAAATGTTTATCAACAGGTTAATAAATTAACAGAATGCAGTTACCCATGGAGTGGAACACTATTCAACAATAAAAAGAAATGAAATACTTATATATACTATAACATGGAAGAATCTCAAAAACATTATGCTAAATAAGTTAGATGCAATACCACATATTGCATAATTCCATTTATGTAAACTGTCCAGAAGAGGCAAATCTAGATAAAGAAATGTACAGAGGCATGAGGTACATGGAAATCTCTAGACCTTCCACTCCATTTTGCTGCAAACCTAAAATTACCCTAAAACAAGCTTCAAACTTATATTTAGTCCCCCTCCATCTGCTCTGCTTTGAACCCCTCTTACCCTCTACAGGGAAGCCAGAGTAATAACTACAAATTAAAAAATGGTTTTGGTCCCTAAAAGACTATAAATGGGGACTTCCCTGGCCGTCCGGTGGTTAAGACTTCGCCTTCCAATGCAGGGGGTGTGGGTTCGATCCCTGGTCCGGGGAGATGAGATCCCACATGCCTCACGGCCAAACAACCAAAACATAAAATAGAAGCAGCATTGTAATAAATTCAATAAACACTTTAAAATTGGTCCACATCAAAAAACATCTTAAAAAGAAAAAGACTTTAATCGCTTTTCAATGTACCTAAGAAAACCTAACAAGTTCTTAACAAGGTCCTTTGTTCTGTTCCAATCTCATTTAAGCCACTCTAACCATCCGTCACTACACACCATCCACATTGGCTTTCTTTCATTTCCTCAAAACATGCCAGGCTCTTCCATGACTCAAATTCATCAAAAATGTTTTTTCCATCTGCTTACTTGCCTGGCCAAATTATACGCATCCTTAAAACTTCGCATTAAATATCACTCCTTTAGAAAGACCTTTTGAGACCCCATACACATTGTCCTACTATATTATTTCCCCCAAAGTTCCCTGTTCATTTTCTTCATGGCACTTATCACTTTAAGTTATTCACATATATGACTATTTGTCCTTTAATGTCTACCTCCCCAACTAGAATTTAAGCTCCATCAGGGTAAGAATAACACCCATTTTCCTGACGTTTATATACTTAAGTTTGTAGTTCTCAACTCTGTTTACACAGTAAGTTCATTTGGGCAACTTGAAAACTACTATGTCCAAGCTCCACCCTAGATCAACTCAGGTGGAATCTTTGAAGCACGTGTCTAGGCATTAGCTTAGTTTTGTTTTTAAAGAACAGCTGAGAACCCTGACTTATTACCCACCTCAATACCTGGCTCAGAGTAGACAATCAATCCATGTTTATCTGAATAAGTGATATAAGACCAGAAGGCTGTAAAAGGAAGCAAAGCCTGTTTATTCAGAAGTAAGAAGAAAGACCAGTGGAAATAGAAGAATGACATGGAAAGGGAGTATGTTATAGAAACAGAATCAAAAGACATGGATAATAGGTTAATCAAGATATAAGGTACACTACCAGATGTAAAATAGATCGCTAGTGGGAAGCAGCCGCATAGCACAGGGAGATCAGCTTGGTGCTTTGTGACCACCTAGAGGGATGGGACAGGGAGGGTGGGAGGGAGACGCAAGAGGGAGGAGATATGGGGATACATGTATATGTGTAGCTGATTCACTTTGTTATAAAGCAGAAACTAACACACCATTGTAAAGCAATTATACTCCAATAAAGATGTTTAAAAAAAAGAAGAAGACGAATATAAGGGAGTGTGGAGTTACAGAAAATCTTGCCTTTAGAACCCCAGCAAGAGTTCACAAGAAGAGCAGTTATGTGGGAATGTTCATCTCTGTTTGGGGGATGTTAGGACTGAGCTTCCCACAAAGCATTCAGGTTGAAAGGTCCAGTGTGGCGTTGTCGGAGCAGTCTGGAACTTAGGAAAGAGGTCATAGCTAGCAACCGGAGCGTTTTCTGAATAAAAATGGCTGAAGGTGTGAAAATGGATGGAGTCAATGAAGGGGAGACTAGAGACTGAGGGAGTTTTTTCTAAGAAGTCTTAGGGATGTGTATATAGGAAGTAAGTGGGAGAAGGGAAGCTCACGAAGTGAAGGTCAATGGAAAGAGCGAACAGCGGGGTGGGGGTGGGGGCAGGACATCAGGGAGAAGGTGGTTTCATGGAGGAGGTCACCGGGGTCAGATGTCAGGGAGGGTGGAACAGCATAAGGACAGACACTGTACACCTGGAATGGTAATTAGAGGGTGACAGGTGACCTCTGCAGAAGGAGATTCTGTTCTTGTGGCAGAAATCATGTTGTAATCCATTGAATGTGGGGAAGAAAAAAGAAGTGGAGGCTGGTTTGAGGCTTCCAAAATATAGCAGTATCATGATGACTCAAAAAATCTTGGGACTGAAAGAATATTTTGTTGTTTTTCCCCAGTCAGGATTTCCCTTTAACCATATTGCATTTTGAAAGAATTTCTGAGAAAGATTTTATGTAAAAGATTTTCTGGGAAATCTTCCCCATTAAACAATTCCTTTCTCTCTTTATCTGTAAATGTCAGGTCAGTCTTTTACTGATCCCTGCAAGAACTGGATGCAAGTGGCTTGTTTTCCCACTTACGTAATTTCTCTAGACCTTCTCCTTTCCCCAACCTGCAGTAAACCCCATCTACCCACCACCAGTGTGGCTTCCTTTACCTTCTCTTTTGTCTGCTACCTTAGCAGTCTCTCCAGCTTTGGCTTTGCTTTCTGTCTTTCCATTTGAGTCACAGCCTTTATAAATAATTATAAAATACTGAAATTAGTGTTGACATGGAGAGATAGCCATCCTGGGAGTAGAGCATTCTGTGGGCATAAGATGTCTGGTGTTTGAGCCGGATCATGAAAGAGGAGAAGGGATTTGTTTGGTGTGTAAAGTGAGGAAAGACATTCCCAGAAAACAAGACGATGTACAAAGGAACAGAAACTTAAATAACTTTGATATTTAAAAAAACTATATATGCACTCATATGATAGAGTAAACAAGATACACAAGGATTATTGAAGAAAAGTGAGAAGAAATGACCAAAGAGTGGGAGGAAAAGCTGACTATAGTGTCACTAAGGCCAAAGAAGGTTACAAGATCACTGGTGCGCTGAGCAGTGTGCAAACCTCCGAGAGGTCCCATGAATTTATAATTCGGAGATTCCTGGGTGACCCGATCAAGAGTTATTCTCAGTAGAGGAGGGGAAGTGGAAACTCCATTCACAGTGATCTGAAAACTCCCTATTGTGATTCCTCTGATATACAATTTCCATACATTCGGAACCGGCTTATCATACACACAAAGGAAGCCTGCATCCCCTAAGGAAAATAGAAGAAACATAGTGAAGGATGTTTTTATGACCACCATCCCCCTAGAAACCTTCCATTATACACCTTTTTTCTACTCCGTCTGGAAACCTAGTATTTTCCCTTGCTTGGTTCTTCTACAGATGATGTGATATGAAAATGATTCTATAGTTTGGGTTTAAAAGATGACTTCCAAGACAATTAGCTGCTAAGAGAAAAATACTTGGCATTATAGAAACAGGCAAGTAAATGAAAATTTTCTTTTGTTAAAGAAAAGGTACCAGTGGCATGGAGCATTTGTCACGCTTTATTCCCAGTGTTCTATGGGGCTCTGCAAAAAACTGCTATCCCACGAGTCTTTGAAGAGGGATTTTTTTAAGCAAACAAGAGAAAGTCATTTTAAATTGTATCGAAGTATAGGACTGACTGCCTCGTGGGCATGGAATGCTATGTTGCCTTAATCTGGTTGGCTACAGTCTTGTGTCCATATCTTAAAGACCACCGCATTTTCAGATCACTGTGCTCTCGCGTAGTTTTGTTCTGAAGACCTGTGGCTTCTCGTATGGAAACTATTAATTAGTACCTATTAGGTACAGATTATACCTGCCACTTTGTGACAACTGAACTGGGTGATTAGGATTTTTTTTACTTTTCTGTATGTTATCTCCAATAAAAATTTTATTATAACTTTTTTAGGTTATCTTTTTTGCTTTCCTATTTTGCTCTGGTCTCCTCGATGGTAGGGAGCCTGGAAAATCCCATCCAATACGCTTTACAACCCTACTATCTTTTATTACTACTTAAACTGTAAGCCCCTCCAGTGGTAACATAATTTGGCCACAAAATAATTAGCAGAAAAGTAATTTTTTCAAAAGAAGTTGGCCAATTAATATTTTGATGAAAAAAACTGATCTGGTCTAAAACGAATAATAGTCTCTAGTCTCTACTTTTATGGGTGTATTACTGGGTTGTTTTACAACTTTGTATGTGATTTTTTTTTCAAGATTTGAGGAAATAGTACTGCCCTTGTACTTTTTAATCCATAATTCACTTCCAGTCTATAATATCACTGTGCTAACTGAAATTAAAACATAAGCACAGCAACTTAAATTTCCCCATAATAGAAGATAGCTGGATCAAGCAACTATTTGTCTGTTTGTTTTTTGGTCAAACTGATTATGCCCAAATAAATCTTTGCTAAATTAATCACAGCTCTCCTTTACATTTTCTGGTATACTCATCCTCAAAACCCTGTTACTTTTCCCAACACTCCTGATCCCCTTGCCTATAATTCTTTCTGCCTTGCCCTGTGGATCCCGTCTCCGGTCTATGCTAACCCACTTCCCTATGCCCTCAAGCTTTTCAATAAATACATTCTCTACCTTTTTTTATTACAATTGAAGCTGCCTTCTCCTCGAGAGCACCACTTCCTTTGTTGCCTTACTGAGCAAAACATTTCAGTATTACCCTGTATCACAGTGACCAGGGAGAGATTTGCATCATCTCATTTCTCCAATGTCACTTTCAAACCACTGTCAAATCTACCTTCTTGCGGTCCGAATATCTCTTTTTTCTCCCTCCTTATGTCCCAGACTTGCTGGTCATTCTCCCCATATTCATGATAGCCTTTGGCACCGTGGTTCAGGCTTTCCTTCGACTATGTGCTCTGGCATAATTTTAGGTGATTTCATATACAGATGGGCAACCATTCCAATAGTTTATCTTCACAGTTCTTTGACTCCTTCACCTTCACTGACCTTCACCCTTACACAGTGTTAGCCACACCCTACAAAAACCCATCATCCAGACCTGCTCTGTGTTAATAATTCAGTAAGCTTAGACACCAATATCTCACCCTCTTAACTTTCTCGTCTACTAGTTCTCACATTCTTATTTTTACTGACCATAAGATTGATCCCCTAAAGATCTCAAGTCCAGGGATCCCACAAGTTTTTCCTAATCTATCGTCTCCTTTTTGCCCTCACTTTTTCTCCTACTAATATGAGTCACATGGTTGATTATTTTAATGACTCAAGTCCCTAACATCCACCATCCTGTCATATCTACATGTCCATGCCCCAAACCAGAATCCATTCAACTGCACAATATAACTTAGTGGTTAATTAGTTAAATCTGAATTCCCAACTCTACCTCTTATTTCCTCTGTGATCTTAGCCTATATTACTTAACCTCACAGCAACATGGGTATGTCCTCTGAAATAACAGAACTATCTCATCAGGTCATGTATAAGTTTAAACACATGAATACAGCTAAAGCACTTTGAACAGTGCCTAATACAAAGAAAGCACTCAATAAATGCTATTTTTTTTAAAAGAGGTAGTATCATGCACTCATTGTGACTATGAGTTCTGGTCTAGACCATCACATACTAACACTGACCTTGGGTCCTTACTGAATCTCTTTGTGCAGCATCAATGAATTGGGGATAATTGTCTGCCTTATAGGGTGGTATATGAGAATGAAGAGAGGTAATTCATGTAAGGGAATCAGAAGAACACTTGGCTCACAGTAAGCCTCCAATGAATGTTAGCTCTTGTTACCATTATTCTGCATGCTTACAAGCTCAGGCTACTGCTAACTGCTGGAATAAATCATATAAACCAGGCGGGCTGGAGATACTACATATTTGTGGACTTCAAATCTACCTAGTCCCTCCGAGCCCCTAAACAGCCCTCTGCCTATGCTTCTTCTCAGGTTTATTTTAGAAGATCAATCAGGACACTGAAGTCCTCAAACAGTAATTACTTCAACTTCCAACCATTGCTATACAAGTATCCATATACAATCCTACACTTGTTTTATTCCTTCCTGACTTATGAGGCAAAATTCTCCTTCTGTCTCTTTCAGCCTACACCTTTATGTTCATCATCACATCCTCTCCCACCTTTTCCAGGTCCACGCTTATTTAGTTATTTCATCTCTCGCGTCTTTTCAAGCTTTCTGCTGCAAGTCGCTCTTCTGTGAACAGGTACAAGTTTCTACTCTTATGAAAACCTTCCTCTAACCCTGCTTCCTCATCAAGCCTATAAATCTAATCTGTGGGAGTACATATTTCCTATTCCTCATGTTTCCATTGCCTCTCTTTGCCCTTCACAAGGAGTGAGCTCTCAGTCTGGCACATCAGGAAAGGAGCTGGTCCAGCCTAGTTTAGCCCCTTCCTCCCATTTCTTGAAAGTCAGCCTGTCTATGGGAAAGCACATATCCTTTACTTCCACTTGCTTTAAGATTCACAAGGATGGACTCTGTTTTCCTGCTTTGCTTATGACGGGGAAGAAGATTTAATTATAAAATTAAGTAGAAGCAAGTTTATTATTGCTTCAGATGCAAACTTCCAATACAGCTCTCATTGCTAATAAAACTAATACTGTTGATCTCCATCTATCTTTCTCTCAACTTGTTCTGAACTCGGGCAGGGAGAAGTGGGTTTAGGTATTGGGCCCTTTATCACCTCTCCCTTCCCAACCAAGTTTCTGCCCTGACTATTCCGTAGCGGTGCTTTGGCAAACATCGTGCCTCACTTTTGCCATTAACTATATTGACATCTCAGATAGTGCTGAACATACCAATAGATAAAGCTTCCGTCTTATCATCTGGGACATAACAAGCCCACTTCTTTCATTGACATGAGCATTCATTAATTGAAAGAAACATTACTAGTTAGATCAAGAGTGAGATGTCAAAGACATTTGTGTTCTTATAGCTATCTCTTGATCTCAAATAATATGATCACAAAACAATGTGTTAACTCCGTGTTGAACAGGATTCTGTTGTTTCAAAATTTCAGCTGATGCCTCACAGGTGAAAATACTTAATAGATGACAAGTACCCAGCCTGACTCCTCTCTTTTCCTAACAAGGCAAACACATTGCCTAAAAGCTGCCCAGAAGTGCCCATGAAGGCTTGCTTGCCTTCCTGTGAGAGGGTCTTGCATTTTAGACTTATGCCTTCTACCTCCTGATGTCTAAAGGAACTGATGAGCTAATTCACACAGGGATTAAAGGTTAATGATGCTGAATATGTTGTCTACTAGATACCTTCAAATAAACAGAGCTTTAAAGATATGATTTCAGCCATCATCCAGGAAAATATTCTTGAGATAGGACCTTTCTCAGGCCCCTTCGAACCATACCATAAAGAGAAAGCATGGTTTCGAAGACAGCCAGATCTGAGTTTGAATTTCAGCTCCACCCTATCTACCTGTATAACCTGGTTTGATTTGGGACATAAGGAGCCTTTAAAATTGTTAGCTTCCCCTATGCCTTTTCATTGTATATAAGATTTTTCCTTTTAAAAACAACATCAAATATATTTTAGCAATATAAAGATCAGTTACTAAAAATTATTATATCTTTAAAAATTTTTTTAATAGTTTTTTTTAATGCAAAGAACTAGTGAATAATTGAGATTGGAATAAAAGCTTCCTTTCTTATTTTGAATCTAAAATTACTACAAATCAGAATTAGGACGTGTGTATATACCATTCATTTATTAGTCAATTGATATTACTTATGAGCCTACTTTGGTATTAGGGATATTAAAACGACATGATTGCTTTCTTTTATGAATTCACCTACATTAGGCTGAAGTAGATGTAACCATAATACCAATGGTAAATGTTATATTAAAACACAGAGGGAGAAAAAAAGGAACAACTCTGCCTTGGAAGGTCAGGGAAAGCTCAACAATAATTTTCACATTCTGATAATAGTTGACAGAGAAGTTGATTTCGGTATGGCTACATAATTAAGAATACAGGTAAGATAAATTGAATCATTTTAATGGTGTGAGTTCAAGAGTAACACAGATGATCATAAGTTAACTTATGTACATAAATATAAATAATTAATAGGAGTACAACAAAATTATATTATCCTAATGATTAGTTTATTTCAATGAGATATTAGAACTGAAATTATATGCATATGTATATATACATGGTTTAATTTAAAAGTAAATGGAAAATAAAGCCAAATAAATTTAAGAAAAAAAAATTGAAATTCAACTCATTAAGGAGACTAACAAACTAAGCATCTTGAAAACATAATTTTTCTCTAAACTAAGGAATATTATATCCTTTTGGTGAATCTTTCCTTTCAGTACAATGATAGCTGTTAAGACATGCAGCTTATTTATTTTAGGTCCAAGAGATATTCACAGATTAAGATTTAAACATAAATTCTTTCCCTTTCCTCTCTTCTCCGCACCTTCCTTCCATTTTCTCATCCTTTATTTTATTGTCTGTTGTGATACTGTGCGGATAACATAAGTCAGTTTTGACTGAAATACTTCCAACTGTCAAAAGATACAGTAGATAGAAATGGCAATTGACAAGACTATTAGTTACACAGAAAACTTGCCACTTCATACTAAACTACTTAAAATCATGCTTGTCACACCAAAAGGAAACTAATTTTACATATATTTTAAAATTAACAATTGTAATTCCTGTTTGGTTGTTTCTTTTGTGCCTATAATAAATACATAAAATATTGAGGAAAATTTCTATGTCGTTTAAAATATTTATCTAATTTATATTGCATAAAATCTTAAGGTCATAGATGATTTCTTGTGTTGGGACTATACCTTAAATTAAACTCAAAAGTTAGGAGATACTCATGCTCTTAATAGTGGTCTTAATGACCAAATCAGCTACATTAGACAATGATTCAGTATCTTAACCACTGACTTAGTTAAAAGTTCATTTTAAGGAAACATTTGAAAGTATAATTGTTCTCCCTATGTCCCTAGCTTTAATACTAATTGTGTTTGATTATAGGATGCAAGGGTTGGGAAAAGAGGTATAGAGGAAGATTAAAGGAGAAAAGAGAAGGGAAGAAAGGAGATGAATTATACCAAAGCCTGAGATTTTAAAATTTGGCCACCAGTTACTCAGTTGAAAGATTTCTGAAGTTTTCCAATCCAGAAGAGTGAATTAAATATCAAGGATATAGAGAGAGCAGGGCTTATCTATATAAAGTTATTCTTCTCAACTCACAGAAGAGCTAGGTTGAACCATGAGCTGACAAACTCCACCTCTTCATTGGGCATCAGTTATAATAGCATCTAACTTAGAATTGGTCTCAATCTAAAGTATTTCTGAAATGTCCTGAAAATAGAAAAGCAATCATAATAATAGGAATAAATCTTTAAATCTACAAAATATTACAGACCCAATTATTTCATCAGATCTAGTTAGAGCAATGGTATAACTTCCTTGTATTTCTAGGCTTTGGATTTCATTATATTATTAATAAAATTATTGATATCAAAAGGAACCCCTCAAAACTCTGTCTTCTTTAATCAATGAAGAAATTGATAGGATTGATTGCAATTAACTTACCAGCAACATTAACGTATACAAAACCAATAGAAATAAGTATGTAGTAGTTAGCTGTTAATTATTTTTTGTGTAAAATGTTTATATACAATGCAATTTAAAATATTTAAATGGAGGAACATTTTACATTGAGGTAGGAAATGGGAACTACTTTTGTTATACATTTTATTCTAATTCTTTTCTGACTTGAGTTTTTTCTATTAAAACTGAATTGAATACCATTTTTAAGTAAAAAAACATATATATGTCTATGTTGTATATATAGTTATCTATAATATATATCTATATATGCATATAAAATTACTGGAAGAACATATACCAAATTTTTAACAGTGGTTATCTTTTGGATGGTCCAATATGAACAAATATTTTCTTCTGTGTTTATCTCTGTATTACCAGTTTTTGGTACTAAATACATTTTATGTTTGTAATTAGAGAATAGTCCCAATAAATATTACTTAAATGTTATTTTTAAAAAACTGTATTGGAAATTTTACACAAGGCTGCATTTGTGTGTTTATATACATACATATACATATAAACACACACATGTACATATGTGTAGGTATATACAGGTTATTTTTTAATACCTAATGAGAACAAACTCTACTCCATATCCTAATACATTAAAAACTTACCCAGTCTACTGTATGGAAGTAAAGACCCTGAGTTTATAAAATAAACTGTAAAAGAAATAAGAGAGAGAGAACTAAAGAAAACCAAGTGCTTCAATTTTAAAGATAGGACTAAAATAGTAAGGTTTATTTAAATGTCTGAATGCTGGATTTGGTATCTGATAAGCCGACGATTATTTAGAGCACATTAAAATAAAAGTCAAAACTTATCTGAGCAAATTTAACCAGAGCAGCAGGGTTTGCACATAGTACAAAAATGTAGTCCAAGAGGGAAGAGATATGGGAACATATGTATATGTATAACTGATTCACTTTGTTATAAAGCAGAAACTAACACACGATTGTAAAGCAATTATACTCCAATAAAGATGTAAATTAAAAAAATGTAGTCCAATCAGAGGTGAAATAACAGTGAAATTGATGAACTGTAACCTTTGGGCCCCTCATTTTGGTAGGCCCTTTCCAAGACACAGAGAGGGACCCTGGCAATGTGCTCACGTGGTTATGTCTTTTTTGTAAAATTTGCAAAAGTAAGATATCACTTAATTCCACTGTTTCTCTATACTCTGCCTTATCCTCTCTCATACCTGGGTTGGGTGGTATGAGAGTGGCTGTGGACATGTTGCAGATCAAGACAGGAAGAAGCAGAGGCACCTATATATTTAATTTTAGTTGGATATATTTATGTATAGATTTATGTATACATTTATGGATTTTTTCTGGTACTTCCAAGTATACTTAAAATTTGTTAGCAAACTTCCAGGAATATTCCTGCACCCACTGTGCAGACTCACCATGAGTTACAAATAAAGGTGCAGATCTAGAGCCTGCATTGCAATACAAACATCCTAAGGGGTGTGGCTCTGGAAGTATGTGGGTAGTGGAAAAGAAACAGAGTTTGAGAGAGGGTGCAAACTGCCAGAATCTGGACTATGGAAAATCATTCCAAACTTCACACGTGTAAATTATAAATGGAGAATTTGATTCTCATCATTTCCATTACAAAATGGAAGCTCTCCCCTTTCAAAAATGAACTCAATAATACAGCATAAGCAAATAGAAATACATCATTTAACTTCTTATAGTAATGAGAAATTTAGATCAACATTCCCAGAGACAAGAGTGAATAAAATTTTCCTTCTCACTCTAGAAAATATAACAAAATTGTCAAATAAAGAAGCAATCAGAGAGTATGAAGCCAAAATATGGAAAACACGTATTATAGAGCAGTCAGGCAGTCAATAAAACTACCGTTGTATTTTTCTATTTTGAGTTCTGGTATTTTCAGACATTAACATTTGAAATGTGTTTGAAATGATTTTTTTTTATACAGCAGGTTCTTATTAGTTACCTATTTTATACATATTAGTGTATATATGTCAATCCCAATCTTGCAATTCATCCCACCACCACCACTTTCCCCCCTTGGTGTCCATAGGTTTGGTCTCTATATCTGTGTCTCTATTTCTGCCCTGCAAACCGGTTCCTCTGTACCATTTTTCTAGGTTCCACCTATATGCGTTAATATACGATATTTGTTTTTCTCTTTCTGACTTACTTCACTCTGTATGACAGTCTCCAGATCCAACCACGTCTCTACAAATGACCCAATTTCATTCCCTTTTATGGCTGAGTAATATTCCATTGTATATATGTACCACATCTTCTTTATCCATTCATCTGTCAATGGGCATTTAGGTTGCTTCCATGACCTGGCTATTGTAAATAGTGCTGCAATGAACATTGTGGTGCATGTGTCTTTCTGAATTATGGTTTTATCTGGGTATATGCCCAGTAGTGGGATTGCTGGGTCATATGGTAACTCTGTTTCTAGTTGTTTAAGGAGCCTCCATACTGTTCTCCATAGTGGCTGTATCAATTTACATTCCCACCACCAGTGCAAGAGGGTTCCCTTTTCTCCACACCCTCTCCAGCATTTGTTGTTTGTAGATTTTTTGATGATGGCCATTCTGACTGGTGTGAGGTGATACCTCATTGTAGTTTTGATTTGCATTTCTCTAAAAATTAGTGATGTTGAGCAGCTTTTCACATGCTTCTTGGCCATCTGTATGTCTTCTTTGGAGAAATGTCTATTTAGGTCTTCTGCCAATTTTTGGATTGGGTTGTTTGTCTTTCTAATATTGAGCTGCGTGAACTGCTTGTATATTTTGGAGATTAATCCTTTGTCCGTTCATTCGTTTGCAAATATTTTATCCCATTCTGAGGGTTGTCTTTTCGTCTTGTTTGTAGTTTCCTTTGCTTTGCAAAAGCTTTGAAGTTTCATTAGGTCCATTTGTTTATTTATGTTTTTATTTCCATTTATCTAGGAGGTGGGTCAAAAAGGATCTTGCTGTGATTTATGTCAAAGAGTGTTCTTCCTATGTTTTCCTCTAAGAGTTTTATAGTGTCCGGTCTTACATTTAGGTCTCTAATCCATTTTGAGCTTATTTTTGTGTATGGTGTTAGGGAGTATTCTAATTTCATTCTTTTACATGTAGCTGTCCAGTTTTCCCAGCACCACTTATTGAAGAGACTGTCTTTTCTCCATTGTATATCCTTGCCTCCTTTGTCATAAAAGAGTGGACCATAGGTGCATGGGTTTATCTCTGGGCATTCTATCCAGTTCCATTGATCTATATTTCTGTTTTTGTGCCAGTACCATATTGTCTTGATTACTGTAGCTTTGTAGTATAGTCTGAAGTCAGGGAGTCTGATTCCTCCAGCTCCATTTTTTTCCCTCAAGACTGCTTTGGCTATTGGGGGTCTTTTGTGTCTCCATATAAATTTTAAGATTTTTTGTTCTAGCTCTGTAAAAACTGCCACTGGTAATCTGATAGGGATTGCATTGAATCTGTAGATTCCTTTGGGTAGTATAGTCATTTTCACACTATTGATTCTTCCAATCCAAGAACATGGTATATCTCTCCATCTGTTTGTGTCATCTTTGATTTCTTTCATCAGTGTCTTATAGTTTTCTGCATACAGGCCTTTTACCTCCTTAGGTACATTTATTCCTAGGTATTTTATTCTTTTTGTTGCAATAGTAAATGGGATTGTTTCCTTAATTTCTGTTTCTGATCTTTCGTTGTTAGTGTATAGGAATGCAAGAGATTTCTGTGCATTAATTTTGTATCCTGCAACTTTACCAAATTCATTTGATTAGCTATAGTAGTTTTCTGGTGGCATCTTTAGGATTCTCTATGTATAGTATCATGTCATCTGCAGTGACAGTTTTACTTCTTCTCTTCCAATTTGTATTCCTTTTATGTCTTTTTCTTCTCTGATTGCCATGGCTAGGACTTCCAAAACTATGTTGAATAATAGTGGCGAGAGTGGACATCCTTGTCTCGTTCCTGATCTTAGAGGAAATGCTTTCAGTTTTTCACCATTGAGAATGATGTTTGCTGTGGGTTTGTCGTATATGGTCTTTATTATGTTGAGGTAGCTTCCCTCTATGCCCACTTTCTGGAGAATTTTTATCATAAATGGGTGTTGAATTTTGTCAAAAGCTTTTTCGGCATCTATTGAGATGATCATATGGTTTTTATTCTTCAATTTGTTAATATGGTGTATCACATTGATTGATTTGCGTGTATTGAAGAATCCTTGCATCCCTGGGATAAATCCCACTTGATCATGGTGTATGATCCTTTTAATGTGTTGTTGGATCCTGTTTGCTAGTATTTTGTTGAGGATTTTTGCATCTATATTTATCAGTGATATTGGTCTGTAATATTCTTTTTTTGTAGTATCTTTGTCTGGTTTTGGCATCAGAGTGATGGTGGCCTCATACAATGAGTTTGGCAGTGTTCCTTCCTCTGCAATTTTTTGGAAGAGTTTGAGAAGGATGGGTGTTAGCTCTTCTCTAAATGTTTGATAGAATTCATCTGTGAAGCCATCTGGTCCTGGACTTAATTGTTGGAAAATTTTTAATCACAGTTTCAATTTCAGTGCTTGTGATTGGTCTGTTCATATTTTCTATTTCTTCCTGATCCAGTCTTGGAAGGTTGTGCTTTTCTAAGAATTTGTCCATTTCTTCCAGGTTGTCCATTTTATTTTTCTGGCATAGAATTATTTGTAGTAGTCTTTTATGATGCTTTGTATTTCTGCAGTGTCTGTTGTAACTTCTCCTTTTTCATTTCTAATTTTATTCATTTGAGTCCTCTCCCTCTTTTTCTTGATGAGTCTGGCTAAAGGTTTATCAATTTATCTTCTCAAAGAGCCAGCTTTTAGTTTTATTGATCTTTGCTATTGTTTTCTTTGTTTCTATTTCATTTATTTCTGCTCTGATCTTTATGATTTCTTTCCTTCTAATAACTTTGGGTTTTGTTTGTTCTTCTTCCTCTAATTCCTTTAGGTGTAAGGTTAGATGGTTTCTTTGAGATTTTTCTTGTTTCTTGAAGTAGGCTTGTATTGCTAGAAACTTCCCTCTTAGAACTGCTTTTCCTGCACCCCATAGGTTTTGAATCGTTGTGTTTTCGTTGTCATTTGTCTCTAGGTATGTTTTGATTTCCTCTTTGATTTCTTCAGTTATCTGTTGGTTATTTAGTAACGTATTGTTTAGCCTCCATGTGTTTGTGTTTTTTACAATTTTTTCCCTGTAATTGATTTCTAATCTCATAGCATTGCAGTTGGAAAAGATGCTTGATATGATTTCAATTTTCTTAAGTTTACCAAGGCTTGATTTGTGACCCAGGATGTGATCTATCCTGGAGAATATTTTGTGTGCATGTGAAAAAGAAAGTGTAATCTGCTGTTTTTGGGTGGAGCGTCCTATAAATATCTATTAAATCTGTCTGGTCTATTGTGTCATTTAAAGCTTGTGTTTCCTTAATTTTCTGTCTGGATGATCTGTCCACTGGTGTAAGTGAGGTGTTAAAGTCCCCCACTATTACTGTGTTACTGTCGATTTCCTCTTTTATGGCTGTTAACAGTTGCCTTATGTATTGAGGTGCTCCTATGTTGGGTGCATATATTTATAATTGTTGTATCTTCTTGGATTGATCCTTTGATCATTATGTAGTGTCCTTCCTTGTCTCTTGTAACATTCTTTATTTTAAAGTCTATTTTATCTGATATGAGTACTGCTACTTCAGCTTTCCTTTGTTTTCCATTTGCATGGAATATGTTTTTCCATCCCCTCACTTTCAGTCTATATGTGTTCCTAGGTTTGAAGTGGGTCTCTTGTAGACAGCATATATATGGGTCTTGTTTTTGTATTCATTCAGCAAGCCTGTGTCTTTTTTTTTTTTTTGCGGTACGCGGGCCTCTCACTGTTGTGGCCTCTCCTGTTGCGGAGCACAGGCTCCAGATGTGCAGGCTCAGCGGCCATGGCTCATGGGCCCAGCCACTCCGTGGCATGCGGGATCTTCCTGGACCAGGGCACGAACCCGCATCCCCTGAATCAGCAGGCAGACTCCCAACCACTGCGCCACCAGGGAAGCCCGAGCCTGTGTCTTTTGGTTGGAGCATTTAATCTATTCACATTTAAGGTAATTATCGATATGTATGTTCCTATGACCATTTTCTTAATTGTTTTGGGTTTGTTTTTGTAGGTCCTTTTCTTCTCTTGTGTTTCCCACTTAGAGAAGTTCCTTTAGCATTTGTTGTAGAGCTGGTTTGGTGGTGCTGAATTCTCTTAGCTTTTGCTTGTCTGTAAAGCTTTTGATTTCTCCATCCAATCTGAATGAGATCCTTGCTGGGTAGAGTAATCTTGGTTGTAGGTTTTTCCCTTTCATCACTTTAAATATGTCATGCCGCTCCCTTGTGGCTTGTAGAGTCTCTGCTGAGAAATCAGCTCTTAACCTTATGGGAGTTCCCTTGTATGTTATTTGTCATTTTTCCCTTGTTGCTTTCAATAATTTTTCTTTGTCTTTAATTTTTGTCAGTTTGATGACTATGTGTCTTGGCATGTTTTTCCTTGGGTTTATCCTGCCTTAGACTCTCTGCGCTTCCTGGACTTGGGTGGCCATTTCCTTTCCCATGTTAGGGAAGTTTTCAACTATAATCTCTGCAAATATTTTCTCAGGTACTTTCTCTCTCTCTTCTCCTTCTGGGACCCCTATAATGTGAATGTTGTTGCATTTAATGTCCCAGAGGTCTCTTAGGCTGTCTTCATTTCTTTTTATTCTTTTTTCTTTATTCTGTTTGTGGCAGTGAATTCCACCATTCTTTCTTCCAGGTCACTTATCCGTTCTTCTGGCTCAGTTATTCTGCTATTGATTCCTTCTAGTGTAGTTTTCATTTCAGTTATTGTACTGTTCATCTCTGTTTGTTTGTTCTTTAATTCTTCTAGGTGTTTGTTCTGTAATTCTTCTACGTCTTTGTCAAATATTTCTTGCATCTTCTCGATCTTTGCCTCCATTCTTTTTCCGAGGTCCTGGATCATCTTCACTATCATTATTCTGAATTCTTTTTCTGGAAGGTTGCCTATCTCCACTTCATTTAGTTGTTTTTCTGGGGTTTTATCTTGTTCCTTCATCTGGTACATAGTCCTCTACCTTTTCATTTTGTCTGTCTTTCTGTGAATGTGGTTTTCCTTCCACAGCCTGCAGAATTGTAGTTCTTCTTGTTTCTGCTGTCTGCCCTCTCTGAAATTTTTGCTCATTATAAAAAATGTTCCTTTTCTTGTATTTGTAACTTTGTATACTATCTTCTTAAAGGTGGATCCCCAAATTGTATAAGCTTCAAGCCCCACAACACATGAATCGGCCCCAGGTCACATGTATAGGAGAGATTTACAGTGTGCTGGCTAAAGAAAAAAAAAATTAAATAACTTTTTAAATTTAGTATATTGAAAAGAAAAATATAAATAAGAAAAGTAGCTAGGCACTTTTCTACTTAAGTGGTCTCTCTTTCAATTAATTTTGATTTTACTTTTGCCTCTGTCTGCATTTTTCCCTCTATTTCTTTGATGCATGATTGTTAAATGATGGCAATGAGAGAAGTGTGGAAAAGGGATTCATTTTGGGGACACAACAAGATATTTTCTTTAACCAGTTCATCTGTCTCTTCAAAGAATACTGACAATGGATAATTTTATCCCTTTCATATATTACAGGATAATAAAAACTATAATGTTAAAGAGGAAAGAAATAAAATGTAAAAGTTAATAGCTAATTCACTCTACATGGTAGTTCAGTCCTTGGCCTTTTCTGAACAGAGACTGCCAATAGTAACAAATTATGTGATGATTATGTGATATGGATAGTTCACTTGGGACCAAGAACAAATGACCAGACTTCAGGACCTGCCTCTTAAACTACAGATCCAAAGATCATAGGTCAGAACTTTATTCACTACATAATCTTCCTGAAAGAATAAATCTTCCAAGTGTTCAGAGGAAAAATGAGTACCAAACAATAGCATTTTAGTCACCAGAAAGATAACTGCTACTTTATAGAATATTGTGGGGATAAATAAAATAAAAGTGCTTTGTGCTATTCACAGGAACGCACCACAGAAATCTACATTATGTTCTGGCTTGTTTCACTCATTTATATGCAGGCCCTAGTTTTTCTCCATCTTTGTACATGAACTCACTTAGAATCAGTTTCTTATAATACTAAACCATTTCAGAGAAAGCGTAAAAAGAGAGTTCAATGAATTGCAGGTAACTCAAGGAGCAGTGCATAATCAGAATCCTGGTGCTTTCAAGAAGGATAACTGGATGGTGATAAACCGAGAGAGAGAGAGAGAGAGAGAGAGAGAGAGAGAGATCATCCTAGAAACTAGGAAGGAACAAAATTTATGTTTTGAGGTGAAAGAAGTGGTTTTATAATGATCAAGAGGTCTAAAATGAACCCAAGAGAGTCTTTATAGGGGTATGTTTTAATATCACACTTGAGTTTCCCAACCGTTGCTGTGGTACACCATTGCCTAAGGACAATGCCTTATGAGAAGACTCCGCAAAGATACTTTCCAAATACACCATATATACGAAGACACATCACACACACACACAAACACACAGAGGCAGATGCACCCTGAAAGGCTGCAGTTCTGTTACTGCAGCACCTCAAATTAAAAGTGAGCAATCACATATTAAGTACTTAATATATGTAAGGCATAGGAACTTCCCACTTATGATACTGGAAAGATAGAGTTGAAAGCAATAAATGATTTGGAGGACTTACTATACTTCCTAATTTTTGCGTTTTTTCATCTTATAAGATTTATCTTGTAAAGATGTTGTCCATACCAACAGACTACCACTTAATTTTTGGTATATCAAATTTACTTTTTAAAATGAAGGGATTTTCCTTCTGTATACAAATGGGATTTCATATAATTTTCAAAACAAAGTAGCTGAAGCCATTTGTTTCTCTAAAAAATAAAGTAATTAAAAATAAAGTTTTGTCAATATTAATCAGAGTATGGAGCCTTTTTAAAGAATCATAAATAACTGAAAGTTGTTATCTCAGAGTTGATAAGAAAATTTTAACTACCCACTAAAGGAAAAACATTAAAAATCTATTATATAAAGATGACATGAAAAATATTTCCACAAAATATGTATTTTAATTAACTGTATAATTTTTCATTTTAGTTTTAATTTGAATATGTATAAACTATTAAATTCCATAACTAAAATAAAATGTACATAGTTTTAATGTACTGAGTTATAAGTATATCTTATATTTATTTATCCTTTTTATTGACATATTAAAATTTTAAAAAACAGGGTAACATTTTCACTAATCAGGAAACTATTAATGTGTGTAATTTTATATAATAACCTATATTTCTAAATATTAATTTTTCTGAATAGATCTTGAGTTTTACATTTGTATCTGCAACTTTGCTGATCTCCAAAAGGATACTTAAAAATTCTGGCAACATTTCAGAGGCAGCATCTTTTAATGAATCCAACAATAGGCCTTTGCATATATCTGCCAGTAGGTGGAGCAGACAACATAATTTACTACCCAAGAACAAGGACGAGGGAATGAAAGTCTGTTTATTTGGAATAAAACAAATCTGCAAATGAGATTTTCTTCAAAGGGAATATGTCCTATATGTGTTAGATTTGGTTTGACTGGTTACTGAATCAAAATAAATAACTATTAAATAATCAATCTTTGCAGAAAGATAAATTAAATTTACGAACGGAAGCAGAGTTTGCATTTTACTTATTCAAATCAACTAAAATTAGCTTTGTTTTCACAAAACTTTTACAGGGACAGAGACTTTTTGAAGTGTTCATTTAATAAGGGCGCTAAACCAATCCTGTTTTACAGGTGATGGGGTGCATAACAAATAGTATTTTCTGGGAAATATAATTGACTAATCCTATCATGTCTGTAGCAACAAATTAACCTTATTACTACTAGTAAATGGTGATTGATTATTTATGCAAATAAGTTACCATGTTCAGCTTTCTGATTGAAATAAACATAAACAAAAGGTGCTTTAATATGACTTGAACTTTTTAATTAATAAAACCCTGAGGGGTCTATTAATTCACTCATTGCAATATTAGTTATTTACTTGTGTAATTCCTATTAATGCTAATACATTTGCTTGCATAAAAATGAGATAATTATTATCACTAAAAATTAGTAATAGATTTTAAGATGTACATGAGATTTATACTAAAAAAAGGCTTAAAACTGACTTTAAAACTATGCTGTCAGTATGCCAGTATATCAGCATAATCATCCTAAAATTAATACATGAAAAAACACATGACTTCATTTATTATCTGTATATGAATTCACATATTCACAATTGTAGTTTACAAAAGTCTTCACCTTTTCTTATGCATTTATTTGTCTGAATTAATGTTTTATTTCAACTCATCTAAATTAAGCTATATTAGAACTATGAAAATTTAATATGAAAATTAGTATTCTAGAAACTACATTAACATCATTCCTAAATTATTGAGATCACCAATAAAATAGTGTTTTTCTCCTGTCTAACAATGCTGTTAGAATTATTCCGCTTAAGCAGCTCAAGAAAACTTTTCTCATCCTCATCTACTTCTTATAAAAATTACTTAGGTTTGAATAGTTTTTCAGTAAATTTTAAAATATCTGCACAAATTGAGAGTTAAAACTTACACAAGCCTTTCAATATAAATCAATTCATCTTTTGCATTTATTTTGTACTTAAAGGTGTATTTAATATAATTTGAAAACAAAACTCTAAAACCAAGCAATGCAATTGATCTATAAACATGTGACTTAAGAATATTTTCAAAACTGCAGCTTCATTTCTTCTCAATAGCCAAGTCGTTCTGAAAAAATCATTAACAATACTCGAAATGAAATATGTATCTTTCATTCTCTGACTCTTGCTTAGGTTTGGAAAAGTATTTAAAGATTTTTATTAAAATAAAATAGTAAATGGAATCAGCAAAACCATAAATATAGCTTGTTAATTTCAGTGAGACTGCCTATGTAAGCTGTAACAGAAAGTTGGCAATTTCCTTCCAGCCCCCCCAAAGATTGTCTGGCATTAGACTGAAATTAGATGGAATGCTTCCTGTGGTTAAGGAGCATAATATACATTTGTATGACCTGATCCTAGTCCTAGCACAGTAGCAGAAAGATTGTAGGTACTCAAAAATATGTTATTTGGAGTAATTAACTGATGAATTTTAAAGTTAAGATTTATATTCACTCTATTTAGTAAATATCAGTGTTGCATATTTTTGTGTAGGTGAAGTTGATTTATAATTGTACCTATAATATCAGTTTTAAAATTCGACTTTTTAATTTCATGATGAAAAGCACTAATTTAAAGCTAAGTAAAGCAAATCTGGTGGATATAAGGAACAAAACATTTAAAATTTCCAGTACCATCCTGTTAGTACAAGCAATCCCCTGACCCAAGTAAACAGATGAGACCAGGATGATGCCACTATTCTACTTTATCATGAAAGAAAGAAAAGGAAGGAAGAAGGAAGGAAGGAAGGAAGGAAGGGAGGAAGGATGGAAGGGAGGGAGGGAGGGAGGGAGGGAGGGAGAAAAGAAAGAAAGGAAAAAGAAAGCCTCCCTCAGGAACAAAAGTGTGCCCATAGTTTCAAAGGGCTGTCCCTTTTATCTCTAGCTAATTGTGATCGAATATTAAAGACCACTGTGACAAAATACACCAACTTGCAAGATTCAAATGAAAACCCCTGACATTTTAATAATATTCCTCTTCAAGGGAGGTGATTTAAAAACATCATTTCCTCTGTATTGCCCTCAGGTCTGTGAAGCCAGGTGTGAAATGTAGGGTAGGCAACACCATTATGAAGATTTCTAACTAATTTTCTTTAATAACTAAAGAAAAGCAAAGAAAGGAAATGAGAAAATGAATGCGTCCAACAGCTAAGACAAATTGAAGAACACGAAAGTGTAGAATCTTAGTTTATCCTTGACAGGTTAAATTCTAATAATATGATTGTTATCATTTACTGAATGTTCTCTAAGGGCCTGGCAATATTTTAAATACATTACATTTAGTCCTCACAATGTTCTCTCAAGGTGCAGAGTGAAACAGAGGCTCAGACAATTCTAGGTAATCTCCTAATACCTTACCCTAAGTGAGAGAGCTTGCATGCCAACTTAGCTCTGACTGATGTAAATATTCACACTCTTTCTACTGTACCATAGTGCCTCAAAAAAGAAACATTTTATTGGATGCCAGGAAGTTCTGGGGACAAGTGACCACTAAACTAAAATTTATATACACTGATATTACTAGCAGCCAACATGGGATAAACAGGAGAAAAATGAGATACTGCACTGACAGCTTGCATTGTTAATACAAACATACCTAAAACATAACGGTAATATTGCTTGAATATTCGTTAAGGTCCATGAGCCAAGTCACATGGTCAGGTTTGCGAAATAATTTGTTAAACCAGGCACTTAAATGCAAAACTGAAATGAAATCAAAATACTTTAAAAAATAATGCATATAAAATATCTATCATACTCCCTGACACATGGTAAGCACTCCGTGGATATGTGCTATTATTTTTATTAGTGAAACATCCAAGTTTTTATGGTCTTTCTAAATTATTCCACTATACACCCAATAACTAAATAACTCTGGATAAAACAGAATTAACAGATGTTTCAGTTAAATCTGATTTCACCACTTTTAGGGTTGCTTGCTCTATCACAGTACCAATCGTAAGTATAAACCACGCGATTAGAACTCAGATTAAGCTTCAAAGTATAAAGAGAGTTCAAAGTTATCATAGAAAACACTGTCCCCAAGAATTATTACTAGGTTTAAAGAATTACAGCATATATTTATAGCCCCCCTTAGTTTCATCAAAATTGAAATTACTAGTAACTAAAGTTTGAAAAAAATGTTTTGCTAAAAAGAATCCTTGATCTGTAATTCTATATCTTTAAAATGTAGCCCACTAATCAAAGGACTAAAACATTTACATTGTTATGGATTTTATAATAAAAAGTGAAAATACTTTTACCTTTTATTTTTAAAGCTCTCTTTAAATTATTACCTAAGCATATTTAGAGTTGAAAGACCTCAGTTTGAATACCAGAGCTATTACTAGTAGTTTTGTGCCTATGACCAGTCACATAATTATCTGAGTTTCAGTTTCCCTGCCTGTTAAATAAAGACCATTCAGCTACCCAAATCCAAGTAAATATTACGATAATCATCATTATTGTCATTTCAACTACCAAATAGAAGCTAGAGGTACAGGAGGCCTGTTTTCCAAACTTACATGGCCAGCCCACTACTTAATATGGTTTCAACTTTGGATGCCTCTAAGGAAGACATTCAGTCTCAGCTCTCACCCTCTCCCACTGGGACTTCACTTGCCCCTCCCTGTCGGAAGACATCTGCATATGCGACTCAGCTAGAACTCTAAGACTGGACTTGAAGTCTAGGAGAAAGAATAAAAACCAAGAAATTGCTAGTTTCCAGCCTCAAGCTCAAGTAACAAAACACATCTCATCCCCCAAATTCATGCTTTTTTTTAATCGTATTTCTTTGTGAGCAGAATATTCGACATGCAAGTTTTTTTTTTTTTTCTTAGCAACCATGATGAGATCTGAAGCAGTAAAATCTTCCCACGTATCAGAAAAGAAATTTCTAAGTATTCCAAATCCCACACTTATATTTCTATACGAAGATGCAACTGCTCAAGCAGTATGTTTAAAAGCTATACATGAAAACTTGCCTCGGAATTTATTAGATTAATAGAATAGAAAGGATGCAAGAATGGTTTTAATCTCAACATTCGCTCAATTAACAGAGAAAATATGAAAGTGACCTCAGCTTAATAACTTCTTAGTTCTTGATCAATTCACAACACAACAATAAGCCACTCAGGCTGGATTTGGAAAGGAAGGTTATGCCCTTCGTGGTGGATCGCAGTGCTGACTTGGACCTTTCTGCCAGCCTCTCCCGGCCGCCTCTATGAAGCTGCTTTCAGACCAGCCGGGGTGCCCGCGTGCACCTACACAGCAGCACGGAATTGAACTCGAAGTAGTGTCTTTGTGATATCTTTTCAACAAGTCATGTCCCATTCAGCCTGCTAGTTTATCTCTGTCAGGCTGGGTGCCCAAGTGGCTTCCGCGAGCTGTCAGGGACAGGTAGACCAACCTGCTTTGTGCTGAGGAGGTAATGCATCTTTCGGGCTTGGTAATCTCTTTTCTTCTCCTCCCTTTCCAGGTCGGCCTTCTTCTCTTCCCTTTCTTTCATCTCTGCAAACTCCTCCAGAGCCTTCCTGCAGGGATCAGTTTGCGGTTATTCATGATACAAAAAATCTGCTAACCTTTTAATTCTTTCACTGATGAGAATCAAGTAAGTTTTTGAGGGGTAACCATTGTCCACATCCATCAAAATCAGTGGTGGAATCGGGCTTACTGGCACATTCTAGGGGAATCTTTGCAATCTTTAAAAAGCATTTAAGTGATTTTTCAGTGGTGAAATTTTGAAAATCAAGTATCTACATATTATAATCAGTTCAATAGCTGAGGAACTGTATCAAATGCAAAGTAAGTTAATTACTATGCTATCATTTTCTTTGGCTATTTTGGACTTAGTTAAATATCCTAAGAAAACATCTGGGCTATTGATTTCCTTTAAATTTGGTATTTACCAAGTTCTCATTGTTTACTTTACACACTAACAGGCTAATTTAAAAAGTGTGATGGGTTTTTACACATATACTTAATTTATTCTAAGTTTACTTCAGTTAAACAGTTGAAATAATATCAACAAGATTACATATATTATCCTGTACTTGAAAGGTTGACATTTTGTTCAATTATATCAATAATTAGAATAAAAGCCAAATTGGGTGCATAAGTTCACAACTTTCTAAGTATAATAAATTCCATTAAAATAATAAAATTTTCATCACTTATGTATACGTATTTAAAAAATTTAAACAAAAAAATCACCTCTTAAAATATACTTTGTGACAAATACCTGCTAAATAGAATATTATCAAATTATGGAAGAATAAATCCTTTATTTTCATAGAACAAGTTTAACCACTCATGCTAAAATGTTTTGAAATTGTACTTTATGCTTTTAAAAAACAGATATGTAACTTAGTGTCTAGTTCTATATGTAAAATTTTAAGTAAAGCATCTGGGCACATACCTCAAAGATAGCAGGGGAAAGTAGAGGGGAGAATTCCAAAAATTAAAAAAAAAAAAAAAAAAAAAAGATTCTCATTTCTACTTCAATGACTGGAAATATTTTTGTCGCAATTTTCTGTTAAAGGCTACTAATACAATACTTCATACAAGGTTACTTATGAAACACTCTGACGTTTAAAAATCACCATGCTCTGCTACTGCAGCAGAGCTATTTTTTTCCAACATAAGATTAAATTGCAAAATAAATGAATTACTTGGAGTGGCATGGCCCTCATTTTGCCACCCTTCTCTTGAAAATTGCTTATTAATATGAAAAAAGGAGTCAGAAAATAGCCTGTTTTACTTTATGCATAGTATTTTGGGGGCTTCTGCACCCACAGAGCTGGGCTGGCTGCACATTTAGATTGTGCTGGCAGGCTGGTACAATGACCTTTCTGACCTGCATCTCAAGGCTATTATTAATCACTAAGTAACCTGGTAAAGCCAAACAAATTTGTTTCCATTGAAAGGATCTCTATCTGTGTCTGAGAATTTGTTCTGTACCAAACAAACCTCATTAACTGTGTCCATTTTTGACAAAGAACCAGGAGTTACAGGGATTGGTGACCTTTCTTTGTCCTTAGGTACAAATTTCAAGGCAGTTACATATGAATAAATGAGAATTTTTACCAGGAAAAGTAACAATCATATGTTACATAAGGAAGTGAATACGTCATTAATTTTCACCTTTACTTTTGATATTATGCAAAAAATAAATATCTCTTCTCTAATTCCTCTTATAAGTCTTTAAGATAATTTAAAATAACCAATGAACTGCCGCTATAAGGATAATTACTCAGATATGCATGTATCCAATTTTATATTACTCCAGAGATAAGGACAGGAATTTTCCGAGTAATCACAAAAATTAAAAAACACATCTACAAAGAAGTTTGTGTTCTATAAATAATTTAATGAATATGAAGAGATCTTACATAAGAAAGAAAAAAGGCCCAATAAAATTGAACACATACATGAACAGGCAAGGTACAAAGAAGTTAACTAGGACTTGGATACAAAATGAGGGTGGAAATTACTTGAAGCAGTAAAAACCGTCCATCTTCAGGACATGGAAACATAAAATTAAAACAATGTGTACTTGGGGAGCTTGACAAGGAGAGTTAAAACTGAGAGAGGTGTAAAAGAATGTCAGTTTCCAGTACATAAAGAAAACACAGAGTCAGTCTAGAAGGAACTGGGAAGCCCTACAAATAAATCCAAGAAATTTGACAAAACCCTAGAAAAACTAATCTGGGGTAATCTCAAACCACAAAAATAATTAATTTAGTCAATTCATACAATTATTGAAAAAAAATCAATCTAAAGTTCCTAGCTGATTTATTGCCCTACTTGAGAGTATACAGTTATATTGAACACCACAATTATATTTATGTTAAATATCCTTTGTTAAATAACCAAGTAGGGAGAGCTGAATAAATTATTTATCCTTGGTATACAGGTTTTTGTTATAGCAATCTAGATGAAGATATGGCTCAATGTAAAGGATGTAGTAAAAAATTATGATCCCATTAAAGATTAAAAGCTGGAAACCATTGTAACTAGGGTTCCCTGCAAAAATATAAAATTTACCTATATTTTAATCCAGCAATTTTTAAAATGCTTTTTAAACAATTAAAAATTTCTCCAAATAGTTTCAGGTTATGAATATTTTTTTTTAATTTCAGGTGTATTGACTTATTTCTATCTTCAAAAAAAATCCTGTGAAATATATGGGATAGGTATAACTAATTACCCTATTTTACAAATATGAAAACACATAAAGAGATGAAATGACCCATTCTGAATAACAAATCAGTTAATGGCAGAAATGGAATTAGAATCCCTAGATTTGCAGATTCTCTAACCACAGACCTGGCTATAGTCATCCTGATACAAGAAATACTATGCAGAAGCTACTTTTATTGAAGGAACCATGATTATTTTCTTTTATCTTATGATCCTGTTTCCTATTATATAGTTAAAGAAACCAGGATATGTCCCCAGACTTTCTGTACCAGTTTTTATATATACAAAACATTTTGTGATATTAGTTTTAAAATAAAGGCAAAAATTACTGAAACTATGTAAAGCTTTACATATTTGAATATATTTTGCTAATGATATCTATAATGATAATAAAATATTAACATATTCTAATCGTGATAACAATAATCAAAATAAGAATAGCCACTTGGAGGCAATATAGTAGAGCAGTTAAACAACATAGACTCTGAAATTACACCTGGTTATAAAATCTCTGCTGGGCTACTTACTAGCTGTTTAATCTTTGAGCCTCAATATCCTCACCTGTAAAATGCAAATATATTATCAGTATTTGTATCTTTTTCATCAAGCTATTGTGAGGATCGAATAGATTAGTCTATGTAAAGTGCTCAGAGTAGTGGTTGGCACATGGTAAGGTGCTACATTAGAGAATGTTTCCTGTGAGCTGCGTACTAGGTTACATGCTTTATCTACATAACTGAATAGGAATCTTTTATGCTTTCTTAAATCCCGTCAATGATCTTCTCCTTTCTCTCTCCACACTAGTGTGCACTTTATGGATGAGTGCACAAGGCAGAGCAAGGAATCTGGCTTCTAAGAGGCAGGAAGCATGGGGTAAACCTTGACCAGTGGGAAATAGAAGACAGAAGAGATTCATGCAAATGAATTTCCCTTTTTTACTGTCTTTCACATACTGCTTTGAGAGGTCTCCTTGCAGATTGGGAGAAAACCTATGTGGCTAACAAAAGAATGCACACCTGATCCACTAGGTTGAGTCACTCTGGAATGTGATGTGAAGCAGTGGTCCAGGGCTGCAGGAGGTCATCCTATCACATCCTCCCTGTAGGGCCAAAGCACCCAATACAGCTGCCCTGACTGTTGGTGGCTGACAGCTCAAGCTACATCCCACTGGAGAAAAAAAGCTGCCCCACCCCAGGTTTTGTCACCTTCTCCCCCATTCGGCATCCAATGACTGGTGGTTGAAGGGATACACAGGCCCAGAGCCTCTGTGCCAATCTAGCACTACTCTCAAGGCCCATCCAAAGCCCAGAGCTTCCTGAGATTGGCTGAGACTTCCGATGCGGCTCATCACCTCCCTCTGCTTTCCTTTTCCACTCCCTTAGAGACGTTATTCCCCAAATGCTCCCCAATAATACTCACGAACCAAATCACTGTCTCAGAGTCTGTTTCCATCTCTGACACTTCACTCCCCCTTCTCCCTCACCCTCGTTGTCCTGAGCTAGAACCACCCAAATAAAGGATTGGCAGTTTAATCCTTGACTTACGTTTTGTTTCCAAGAGCTTCCTGGCTAAGACATCTCCAATACCTCATTTAATCCTTTCACAGTCCTGTGATGCAGATATTACCCACACCCATTTCACAGAGGTGAGATCTCTGCCCAAACTCTCAAACTAGAAAGTGGCAGAGTTAGAATTTGAATCTAGGTCTGACACCAAAATCCATGCCTTTAAGCATGATACTATACTCATACCATACATTTTGCCCAATCTAATATTTTATTTAGATATCGATAGACCTTTTTTTTCTGTAACTTTGAATATTGTAGTATCCATATTATTTTCCCAAAGTCCTCAAAAGGGAAAAGCTGCTTTGTTTTGGAAAAGTTTAAATGAACTATCGCTACTCTTCTTCATCATCAGATCATAACATTATAACTGGGGATCTACACGTGACCTTGGAATGGACAAACTTTTGCATTTGCAGCCACACATGTCATCTCTTCTTAACACGTTTTCCACTTGCTACTTTTGAGTATATAAAGAATGCTAATGAACATCATAATGTATAAAAAGAGACAGAAACTGACAAGATCCTTAAAAGCCAATTAGCACAACCCAACTAACAAACAATAAAAACCCACAGGCCTTTCAGGATCAGCCCTGTTCATCTCTCCATCTCACTTCATACCACTCCTCCTGTGACTACTGTGCTTTGGTCAGCATGGCTTTATTTATTTCCTAGCAAACAATTTACCCAATGACCCTATTTCCTTTCCTAGAAACGGTTTACCTCAGGACCTTCACTTACACTGTATTTTCTGCCTTGAACTCCCTTCACAGCAAGCTAAGTTTTCTCCCACTGTTATTCTCACTCATCATACCATAATTCTGTTTTTTCCTCTGTAGAACTTAACATTTATAATTATGTCTCCATGGCTGTGTTTGCTTATTTAATGTATGTCTCACCCACTAGATTGCAAATTCTATAAAGACTATGTCTGTTTTATCCATGTTTATTTAAATGAATAAATAAATAGATTTTACAAAGATAGTCCTGGACAGAAGGACCATTACATTGGATATGATTACTGTCATAAAGAATTCACTCTATTGTCTCCATATACATATGGAAGTCTGCGTATATGAATGATGACAGGAACCTGAGAGAAGTGACTACAAAGACAAGTACATGATTCTGCTCAGTTCTGAGCCCAGATGAAAGCTAATGATTACTTGCTATCATGCAATAATTCATGTTTCCTTGCATTGCACAGTTTCTTTCTCTCATCACAATGACTCGTCCTTTTAAATTGTTTCTTGATTTTTGTCCAAGGTCTGAGCCAAAGAAGAAAAATAATGTACCTTCAAAAACTATTTCTTGAAGAAAATAGAGCACTCCACTCAAAACTATTTTCAGAAACAAATAATATTTATAGGATAAAAAACATCCAAATTCATAATTACAATTTGGGAATTATTCTCTTCTATATATTACTGACTAAATTATTCACAGCTCAGTATTCGTTCAGCAGACTCACCTAATACTTTATTTACCATAATAAAAATTATTAAGATGGCCGCCTATGCCATTCAGAAGCGAGCTATATATTTTGCCATTTTGTTTGATTTTCTTATTCATTTCAAAATATAGTACTAAAAAACTTGTGTATAATTTTTATCTTCTAGTGCAGCAGAATGCCAGTAACAACAATAAAGACCAGAAATCTCTACCCTTTCCTCTCAAAGGGCTTCTAGATTCCTTTAAAAAGAATTACTCTCTAGCTGTTCCTACTCTAACAATCCTTTACTCCTACTTTCTATAACAAATGATACCTGTAAACATGCACCACTTCAGCACTCCTCCTACTATGTGCTAAGGTCCTGAAGGTCAGGGTTAAGGTGTGCCCCTCTCAAAATATGTGGCCTAATATCTGGTATAAACTAGGTGCGAGCCTCCTTTTTAACTATTTCTCAGCCGACTAGTAGTGCATTTCATCACTTCTGGTGGTTTGATTAGAAGAGGGAAGAAGCCACATTGAGAAAGCCCCCCTTGGGAAGGGGACGTAGAACCCAGACTCTGGCTCTTTGCCAAGGACAGTGGTTCTCAGAGTGTGGTCCCTGAACAGCAGCATTAGCCTCATTGAGGAACTGCTAGAAACGTTGTATCTCTAACAATTGTCTACTCTCAATCTGTCCATAATAATGTAACCAAATAAGAAGATAATAAAAGGAAAAAGGGAAGGCTAAGTCTAAAATATAATTAAAATTACTAACCACAAATAAAGCAATTACATGCTTGGAGGTGATACGTGACATCCAAAAATATTCTGAGACTGATAAAACCTTAGAACAGAAGATCTGGAAGTCATTAAGATACTCAAAATATTTGTATTTGAAACAAAAGCTTCATGTTACGTCAGTCAAATCATTTAAACCACTAATTTTATCTACCTGGTTACCTAGGCCCTGGAATTGTTGGACAGGTGTTGTAAATTTCATTAGGGCAGCGCTTTCGAAAGGGAAAATACGGTTTTAAAGTAAGCACTCGGTAGTACATAGCCCTTGATACTCAAGCACTCAGGCTGTTCCTGAACATCACACCTTACTCTGAAATCTGGAGTTAAGACTTTCACATTTTGAAAACATTTAGAAAAGGGCTCTCATAAAACACTTTTCAGTAACTCTTGAAAATCCTTTGTTTGTAGTATAGATCAATTTCCCTTCCAAATGTCTAAGCTACTTTTCCAGTTAATATCATGAAGAAAATTAACACACATTTATTTATTCACTCGGGCAGTCATAAGTATGTTTAAAATATTAAAAGAAATAAAGTTGTGTAAAGTCCAGTCCCTGCCTTCAAGTAGCTTGCAAATAAAATAGCTGATAACTAACTAGCTTATAGACAGAATAAGTCTGTGAAGAAACACATAAACAGTGCTTAAGTTCAGAGAGCTCCACTCTGATTAGAGGGGTCAGAAAAGGCAATGGAGGTGGGAACAGAACAATGAACAGGCTTTCACTAAAGCGAGCAAGCTGGGATGGAGGGGAGTGGTAATGAAACGAGGATGGATGATTCACAAAAAACTCCAGCTTTCTTTGGTAGACTTGATCTATCAACAGCAAGTTGGGGGCAATGCACTTTAGAGCAGAAGAAAGGCTTCCGGACCAAGGGTGAGTAGTCTCTCGAAGGGTAATGCTAGCAAATTTGTCCGCTATAGACTAGATATTTTGAGAATGAAAAAAGTGAAAAAAGAAGATAATGGTCAATGTCATAAAATTACAGTACCATGACTTCACTCTGATCGTAAAAAGGGAGCATCCAGTTGCTCCATTATTTCACTTGCGTACTTTTCATGGTTTTAAAAAGCAATAAGACTCCATTGAAAGATCATTCATGAAAATCAATTTTTTTCTTCTTCTGGCTCTTCTGAATAGACTCAGTTGAAAAGAATTTTTTGCATAGCATTCTTTCTAAACATATGCACATGTATCACTGTAAAATTATTTTCTTTTTACTACTCTGGACAACTTCTATAACAGAAAGTAAAATTTTATGTAATATATACGATGTCCAATAATTGAGAGTAACACTGAGCTAAGTACAATAATAGGCATAATAATAAAATATATTGACTCCGTGCATCATTTTCAGGAGCTCCAAATGCTTCACAGACATTAGTTCATCCTCACAACATCCCCTTGAGGTTGGTAAGAGGCAGGTATCATTAACAAGGTTCCTGTTCTTCTTTGTGAAATGAAATGACTTTACAGACGGTGACTTTGAGACACAGCATGGGGGCTTTCTTGCAAAAAGGTAGATCAAGGCACATCACATTCTCTCTCCCTTGAGAGTGTATCTTCACAGTAACTCATTCGGCTGTGGAGAATGAGGATCAAGCTACTGAAGTTTTGTTTTGGGTAGAGTTCAGAGTTGAGTAGCTAAAGTTCCCATTTCAAATGAAAAGAATTGTAAGATCTTATTTACTTTGCGTTTACTCCAAAATCACACATCGTCTCTTATTTAAAATGTGTTAACTTCACTTTAAAGCAAAAATAATTGTGGTTGCTTTTTCATGCAATCCACTCAACACAGATCAGGGACCTCTCTAAACTAATCCTGATGCTATCATAAAGCACTGACCTACCATAGGATGATGGCAACTATTTTAGAGCAGTCTATCACATGTAAGTAATTTCAATAAATGAGTTTGGGAAAACTATTTATGGACCACTTATTTTATAATTGATCTTAGATATCTCTTTCATATGAATGCTAAACAGAATCGTATCCTATGTATTCTTAGCCAGGATAAGAAAAGGCTACAAAATTGTAGTAGAAAGAACAGAGAGAGAGAGAAACTGGGGTGATTTTCTCTCAGTTCTCTTCAATGTCACTCCTGAGAGAGGAAATAGACAGATTAGAAGGGAAACAAGATGGAAAAAGCTTAAAGGCATTACAAAGGGGGAACGAAAAATGTATTTTTTAAAAAGTGATGCTTTTTAATTCACTGCTTTTGTAGTATGACACCACTGCATACCTTTCCTCTTCATCACAAAATTTCTATTTTATATATATATATATACACACATCTGTTAATGGTATCTCTCTCTATAAACACACACACACACACACACACACACACACACACACTCTCTCTCTCTCTCTCTAGGAATTCCCATTCTACAATAATATTTTAACTAAGATACCTGTTAACAATTTTTTCTCAACGATCCAAGCTTTTAAGTATTATAACTATTTAAGAATATAATGCATTACTTTGGGTTTGCTTAATTCTTATGCCAAGAAGATGCTCTCAAATATAATCCTCGTGTTTATAGTTTACATATTTCTAGGACCTCTAAGTCACCTTTTACAAGGGAAACCTTAAAAGGAAGGAAATACAACAGATTACATTAATCGGATCTGTATTTTAGAGTCATTCAGGCAGCAGAAGGAAGGACAGCTTGATGAGGAATGAGAACAGAGGGCTAGGAAAAGAAGTGATAGAGCTTGGTCATCAACAGAATGGAGAAAAGCATCTTTAGTATGAATCCCATGTTTCTGGCTTGGGCACTGAAATGAAAAATGGTCCAATTCACCATAAGGAGAAGAGATTTGGGGAAAAAATTATTATTTCACGTATAAAGATGCTTAATTTGAGGTGTCTGTGGATGTCCAAGTGGCAGTGTTAGCAGGCATTTGAATAAATGTTTATAATAATCAGAACATTCTTGGCTGGAGAATGTTCAGATTTATAAATCATCAAAACATAAGTGGTAACAGAAGTCACTCAAGTGGAGGAGACTGTCCAGAGGATAAAGAATGAAAAGGCAAGTGCATCAAAGAGAGAATACTAATATTCAAGATCAGGCAAATAAAGGCGAGTACACGAAAGAAATGGAGAGGAAACAAGCAGAAAAGTGGAAAGGAAGCCAGGAGAGAGTGCCTTCAGAGAATCTAGGTTACAAGAGAGAGTAGAGAAGAAAGTAATCAACACTGTCATGTGCGTCAAAGAGGTCAAATAAGGCGAAGGGCAAACAGCCAGTTGGATGGTACTTTAAATAATCTTTTAGCAATGGTTACATTTTCTCAATACACTTTCACAGTAACTTAAAACGTAGCTTCAAGTACGACTGTAAATGTGTATTATTGAGATATCAGGTACCCAAATCTGATTTCCACTACATAAATTTACTCTCAGTGAGCAATATTAAAAACAGCATTACCAATCCTTAACACAGAATTAAATAGGGAAAAAAACCACAAAAAACAACTCCCTTCCATCCACTTCCTATCAGAGGATCAGCTAGGATAAGTGAGAGATAAGAACTTCTAATCCATCCATTCCTCCAAGTTGGACAACCACGAGGCTAAGTCCACAAACCAACATATTTTAGTCCCTTGCTTTCAAATGAGTAACAGTTTATTGCTACGTTCTGGCTCTTTTTTCCCCCCAAATATCACCACAAAAAAGAGAGACTTGAAATTCAGAGAGCTTTTTTCTGTTTAAAAAAAAAAAAAGTTACAGAAGTCATTGTTCACTCCATTACTGTGTCTCCTATTGAGGATTCATATGTGAAATTTCCAGAAATTTCTAGAAAAGCTGTTTCTTGTATGTGCAGTAATGTTTTCTCCATTTTGACAATGGGACATTCTTAACTAATCACATCCCCTGATCAATCACACCATCAGAGTTATCATTCTGTATTTTCCTTTACCATGATCCTTGTTTCTTTTACTCATAAATGTCTTTTGTAAACTTCTTGAAATTCATTGTATAAAGAGTTAAATTTGAAAAAAATTAAATATATATACAGATACATATATAACAAAATTATACTCGATGTAATAAGCTTTTTCCTTCTATTAATTCTATCTCAGGAATGAAGGGATTTTTTCCTTTTTATATACTTGGCTTTAAAAATGTTTTGAAATAGCAAATTGTTAAAGGTAGTGCATTCTTGGTAAAAATAAAAATAACGTAAAAAGGCTGTGATCAAATAGTTGATATCATTCCATGTTTTAAAGTGATTATATGGATTATGTCATTAATTACTAATGATGGATAAATAATAGGCTGTTTTTAAAAGAAAGATTACATGCTGTACTTTAAGTTAGACACTCTAGTATGTTTTATCTAAATTCTACTAAATTAATTGCTATAATTATTGTCTCTTCATATATAAAGTGATTCTACAGAAAGAAAGTCATGCGGACAGTTAACACTACAGACTAATTTGATCCTTGAAAACGAAAATGTTATTTTCTTTATGTCTTAGGCTAGCCCTTACGAAAAGAGCCCGTCACCTAGATATAATTCGATAAAGCCAAACTGCTATCATTTAGTTGGCTGAGATCGGAACATTATATTTTTAAAATGTGGTTTATTGAAACATTATCTTTAGGTAATCATATTTATTCTCCTTATTTTCACAATATCTATGCTGCTCCACTTATGTCCTTGAAACAGGGAACAGGGATATCCTAGTATGAAAAAGTGGCCTCGCTGCTGGAGTTCATAAATTTTGTTCAGCTTTGGATGAGTTCAAAGAATTGCCATGTAAGAAAAGCCTTACAGAGGGAATTTATCTGATTATGGCAGTAATAATTACCCAGCTGTTTATTGCAGATAGAGAAATAATTCATGTAGGCAATAGGCCATGGTGGCAATGACACTCTGCATTTAGTAAATATGCAAACTGTTCACTTCTAATTAACCAAGCTAGAGGATGCCCTTATTAAATGTATAAACTAAAAGTGCCTTCTTGACAAGTGATGAATTGTTACATTGCACAAACTCTTGCCACAGAATTATTGGAGTGAACTTGGGGCTTAACTTCATTAAGAGATCTTGTGGGATAGTTAAATGAGGATGGACAGTATAACAAGGCGTACCTGACAGCCAATGATATGTTAGAGCCGAAAGGAACTGTACCTTTTCTTCTGTCCTACTTAACTGCTCAGATTCATGAGAGATAAACTGTGAAACTGTAGAGTTAATTTGAGTTCAAATAATAAAAATAAATGAAATAACACGACAGCCCATTTATGGAGGCTACCCGACAGTTTACCCAGCAAATGAATCTAGGAAACAGCCACTTTTTATGGGTCAAATCTCTTTCATGTATCAACAACGGAAGATCTACCACTCTTTCTGTTAACCGAAAATAACTTGTTTAATAAAAATAAATAGTTCTATTGACTAGCTTTAAAATAAAATATGTTTCAAAGAGGAAATCGATGGGTTTTATTAAAGAAAAGTAATACAGTATGGAAATTACTCTTAATATTGCTTTGCTCTGAATGAGTTTTATTTAATTTTACCAAATAATTAATTATGAGATAGTTCAGTGTCTATATTCTATGCTTACCCTTACTTTAAGGTAACCATTCTTTAGCAAACATCTATACAGATATGTCCATCCTAATTAAGAATCTCATGAAAAATAATACTTAGAGGGAAGTCCTAGACATAATGAAGCAAAACTAAAATATTTCTAGCTGAAGTGTACAATAGGTGATAACATCTACCTCACAGGTTTGTTGTGAAAATGGAAGGAGATAATGAGAATCAAGGGTTTAGCGCAGCACTTGGTATACCATAAGTGCTCAATATATGTTAGCAATTTATAATGTGCTTGAGTGGCAACAGCTCTATTTGACTGAAAGATTAATCCCTAGTGTTTTCAGTGGGAGGTTCATGCTGAGGTCTGTTAAGACTCTACACTTGCTCTTTCATCTGCATCATACAGCCTCTGAGAATGTAAAATGTGTGAACTGGCATTTCAGATAATATCAGAATATTATTGTAAATGTTTGCTTAATTATATATTTATTGTAAAACATGAAACAATATATAAAAGAAGCATTACATATTTTAAGAGAATCAGACTTTGCCACTATTGAAAGTCTAATGTGGCTCCTCCAGATTTATAATATATAAGTTAAGAAATTTTTACGTACTGAGGAAGAATATATGACCCCATCTTTGAAATATATATGCATTCATACAGATATTTTTTTAATGAACACTCTATGTCAAGAACTGCAACAGGAAATAGAAAAATGGTCATTATTACAAAGATAAAACTTTCGTATCTTAATGCGAGAATACTAGTATCAAGGGTTAAAATAAGACTGCTTTAATTAAGAAAGAACCATATATACGAATAATAAAAACAAAGGTTTTATAAATGCATCTATACATGCAAAACAATTTAGTCTCCACACCTTGAAGAAAGAGTAAGATGGAAAAAAGTAAAGAAATGACACTCAAAGAAAGCATAACAATAAAAGCTAATATTGAGTGCTTGTTAAAATAAGTATGTGTGGCTTTGTAGGAAAACAGTAAATGTACGCTTTTTTGCCTTTCTTAAATCAGCCAAGTGAACAAACATAAACAAAAATACATGAAAAAAAACAAGGAACAGTCACAACCCCCATCATAAACTCAAGAGAATTACTAGGAATTGAACAAATGGAGAATATCTGTCATAGTCAATTAAATTTAAAGTACAAGTTCAGGGTATCTTCCTCAATCACAAAGTCAGTGTAGTATGTGGGAAATATCATTATGTGAACAAGGTTGAAGAACCTAGTAAGTACCCTCACCAAGACAGATAAAGACAGGGACTGACTGGGATGCAGAACTGAGGGAGAGAATTTGAGGCCAAGCAATTCCTCTTTTCATTGATCAGAACTGCTGACTGAGTTGAGACTTGATGGCAAACCTGGGCTGGAGAACAGGGAAAAGTAGCCTGAGAGCCGCTGAATAAAGTGAACTGGAGAAAGAAAAGACAGCCCATAAGCTGTGGAGCTTCACACTGATCGTGCTTCATGAAATCAATTTCCACAGTGACAGGAGGTCATCAGCCTTGGGAGGACAGCGGCAAGAGCACAGCTGTCCATGGCCCCAGCTCACTCTCTACCCCTCGTTAGATAGCTGAATGAATGAACAAGAAAACAAACCACCAATATCTAGCTTAAGTACTAAAAAGAAGTACAAGAATTTGAGACCCAATTAGAAATTTTAGTAAGGTATAAAATTACTCTGCCAAAAGATATTGCTTTCCTATATGTAAAAAAAGAAATAGTTAGAAAATGAAAGAAAATATACCATTAGCAAATATAATAGAAAAATATGAAATTCTTAGAAATAAAATTAGCAAGAAATAGGTAGACCCTGTATAACAAAATTTTATTAATGGACATTTTTTTAAAATCCACACAAATGAAGATATATGCCTCATTGTTTGGCAGGAAAACTCAAATTATCAAAATATCATTTTTCCCTATACTATTTACAAATTTAATTTAAACCCATTTAAAATCCCAATTTGCTGTTTTTTGAAACATGCCAAAATGACTTAATATTTAGTTGGATAAAAATTAAGCAAAAAGAGCCACAGCTGAAAAATAAAAGTAATTTATAGCTACTTAAGCCAGGCAATAAATACTATACACGATTACAAAGAAAGAGAGAAATCAGATGGCATCAATAGTCAAGAAACAGGCCCAAGTACATGTGAAGACTCTTAATATGTGGTAAGATGGCACTTAACAGGGAGAGATAAGTGAATTATTGAATAAATGCTATTGGAATAACTTGTTAGCCATTTTAAAAAATCTTAAGCTGGATTTCAAATTTACTGCTTATATCAAATAGATTCCAGATGGTTTCAATATTAAAAGTTACAAAAGAAACCCTAAAATATCAAAAGAAATATGGACGACTACTTTTAAAGTCATGCAAAGAAGAAATCAAAAAAGAAGTTACTGAAAAATATAACCAGAAAAAATTGAAAGGTCAGCATATGTCAAAATCTCCATAAATATGTTGGAAAGACAAGAGCAAACAAGGGCAGAAAATTGCATCACTGATGCCAAAGGGTTTGTATCCCTAGCATACACAAGGATTTTTTTACAAATCCATGTGAATAATAATTATAATAAAAGGAAATAGGCAAATTGAACTAGGCAAGTCACTAAAGAATACAAATGGCCAATATAAGATATTCAAATTCCTAAAAATAAAATTAGATAAAATTTAGATGGAATTGTTCACTTTATTAAATTGGCAGTGATAAAAGTCAAAATCCAGTATTGGCAAAAGGAAACAGAAACTCCTACGCGTTGTTGGTAGAAGTATAAATTGACTTTTTTAATGGAGAATTAGCTAATATGCATCGAACTATAAAATATGTTTAAACTTTTATGTAAAAGCCTTATAGAACTATGCAGAAAAAAGATAGCAGTACAAATGCAAAAAGAAGTAAGCAGAGGAATGTTCTAGTAAATGTCCATCAATAAAGAAAAGATTTTCCTAAAGAAATTATGGTATAAATAGCATATACATACACACACACAATAGGCATTGGACATTTTGACACAAATTTATACCTATTGACATAGATGTTACTTGTAGTGACAGAATACTTCCCCCTCTCTTGTTTCCTTCATGAGGAGGGATGTTTGATCTGATTAGAGGATAACCCAGCCCTCCGGGAGAGCAGGTCCTACCTTAGAATGAGGAAAAAATGAGCTGCGGGGAAGGCTGGAAGAAGGGAGAGTGGCAAGTCTGTCCCTTCCAACCCCAGGGGACTGTGGAAGGAAGAAGGGCCTGTAGGAGAGAGTCCAGAATGTAGTGACCTATGCCCTGACCACTGAACTCCAGGCCAAAGTCTTGGAGGCAGAGAGGAAGGTTTGGTAGATTGAGAGGGATGCCAAAAAACAAGTATTGTTTTCCTACCTCCTGTTTGAGATCCTGGGAGGATCCCACCTGTGCAAGGCAGCCCAAGACAATATGGGATGGCTCCAGGCCAGCAAAGAGGTTCAAATAGTGTGGTCAGGTAGGAAGGATTTGCTTAGCACCGGTAAGTCTTCCTTGGCTCCTATATTGTATACCAGGACCAGGAAGTTCATGTATATCATTTTAGGGACAAGCAAGATCTACGTTGAGAGCTAGGGGTCAAGTCACGAGGACCACAAGGGCAAAAATACAGACGACCTTGAATCAGAGTCTGCAGGGTAGCTAGCCTTGGCCAAGGCATCATTTGAAGCATATGCAAGATCTCAGAGAGACTGACAGATACAGAAAGAGATGATGCAGGGTCTGGTCAGCTAAGCAAAACCACCAGACCTAAATCAAGCTGCAACTGGTTGCATCAAATGGTGGGTTTTAGCTGCAGATGCCAGCAGAACTCCTAGTGACAAGACTGATAACCACAGAGCTGCAGACACCAGCCACTTTTTTTACCTAAATATAAGTCAGGGGTCCCTCTTAACCCCTAGGGCCACAAGGTAACGCAAGCTCCTTATACATCCATAAAACACGTTGGAGAAGACAAGGGGGAACTCAAGGAATTATGAAAAACTGACATATTAAAAGATTCTTTAAATTACTCTATCGGGCCAAATTGGACTAATATTTATTAGTTTCTTGCCCTCTGCCATCCAAATGCTGGAAGGATGGAATGGAGTCAAAGAATTCATAGAGAATATTAAAGTTACAGGAATAAAAAGTTGTTATATATCATGATACATCTGAGTGTGATTCCATGTAAAATAAACAGTGGGTAAACTCACAATTCAAAGCATATTCGTTTATATAAATGAATTTTGCTCATCTAGATACAAATGTCTTTTTAGTAACACTTATACTCTTACATAGGCTCAGTGACTATCACCAAGAGCGTTCTTTTATAATATACACATTTTAAAGCTAGATATAAATATATATACATCTAACAATGTTGATGTGTGACCATCGTAGCCTTTTCCTATCACTGGTAAGATGGGTGTTGCAGCCTCAGTCATTTTGTGCACATTCTAGGGAAAAGGGGAGAAAAATGGAAGGAGAACTAGCATATCTCAGCACCCAGAACTAAGTCATCTTTCCACTCTTAGCTGAAAGAAGTTTAGAAAAGCCTAAACAATAACAGAAGTTAAGTTGCCAATGTTGGAGTGCAAAATGTTGGAGTGATCAAATCTATGGAATTTTCCACAGGCCACCTCATTGCAAAGTCAACCTATGTCAGTTATCGATTTTTTGCCTCTCAGCTTGAAGTCTACAATTCTTCGCTTGTTTTGTAAAATTGGCTCTGGACCCATAAACATTTTCCCTTTGCTGGCTAGCACAGCATTAGTCTGAAAATAGAGGGTACTGGAGGGCTATTTCAAGGAAGAGCAAAGGCAGGAGTTTCTCTTCCTGGTTCCAATACGCCTGCTTCATTGTCTCCATGGCATGGCTGTCAGCTATATGCAGGGGATCCAGTGGTTGCCAACCTCTAGTGAGCTTTGCTGTCACCCCAACAGGTAAGCTATCTGTCCCTGTCCACCAGCACCCCGGTGGGCAGCTTCCTGCTCATCTCGGCTGGCACCCTGGCTGCAAAACGGCTCTGGTCCGTGACATCTCAGAAAACTCCACAATCCAGTAGGGTGCTGCCACATCCCCGCCAATGAGGTCTGAGTCTCATCATTAATGGGTGCGGAGAGGCTCTTCCAAAAACTTTCCTTCGGGGACTTCCCTGACAGTCCAGTGGTTCAGACTCTGTGCTTCCACTGCAGGGGGTGAAGGTTCGATCCCTGGTCAGGGAATTAAGATCCCACAAGCCACATGGTGCAGACACACAAAAAGACAAAAAACAAAACCTTTCCTCCTTTCAGTACTCTTCTTTAGGCCTAGAGGTGGTAACTTCTCTCGATATTTACTATTTCCATATTCTTTAGAGTGCTATATTACCTCTGTTAAAGTTACTCATCTTTTATTAGTTAATAAGTCTTCATATTAAAATTATCTACTTACAACACAGCCAGCACTCAGTGGTGGAGGAGGAAGGAAATAAACACAAGAGAAACTCCCCATTAGGGAAAAAAATGGGAAAGAAACAGCAGTTGCTGGTCCATAGCGAATATCAAATATGCTACACAGCTCCTGTTCGAGGTGGTTTCTTGCGGAGACAAACAGAGTACTCCTGGTCCGTCATCTTCCACGACCACATATGAGATGCGCCTTGGACAGGATGATCTTTCTGCGCAAATTCAGGAGACTTATGATTACCTGAGGGTAGCTACACTGCAGCTGGCCAGGCTGGGATTTCTTTCACAACAAATACCCTTGTCAGTATAGTAGGGGTTTGGGTTTTTCACTTCTGGTCGCTTCCATGAGCAAGTAACCACAATCAAGCATCTTATCTAGACATAGTTTTCAAGCCTAGGGACACACGGTCTTAGATACCGGCTTCTATGCTCTGCTACTCAATCTTTCAACACAGTGCTTCCAGTCAGCCAAAACAATAGATTTGTGTGGGAAGATGGCAGTTCGCTAAACTGTCAAATTTTTCTAGCTTGGATTTTATTCTTTAAACATTTAGTTTGGCTGGTTTATAGTCTGGTCCTGGTAATTCTGATATATTAAGGCTTTGTGATTCTGTTTCCACTATCCTTTTTTGTTTTGTTTTGCTGCTTCTCACTCATGGTGTCTTGCTTTCCTAAATCCCTGGTACTTTCACTGTGCATGATGTTGCATTTGAAAAATGATTTGTAAGAATAATTTTAGGCCTAGAATTATGGCATCTTCTCTCTGAGAGGCTCTTCATATGCTTCTGTCAGGTTCCTGGGACACTATTAGTCTAGGAGCTCTTAAGTTCAAGTGCAAGACTTGAGGTTCCCTGAATCACTCAGATAAATGGCAGTTTGACTTCAAATTCTTGCTAGTTTATTTCCATTGTTACTTACTTCTTTTAGGGTTATAGCTTTTGGGGATTCTGGATGAAAGAACAGGGGGAAGTTAAGCAGAATTCCTACTCTTGGTGGCTCTGACTTAGAATTTGGTTTCCTCCTGATACTGCAAGACTGCCAAAAGCACAGTTCTTTTGCAGTCAGGTAGATGTTCTTTCCAATAGGCAGATGCCTTTAAGGCAAGAGCAGCTTTGAGTGTAGACTTACATCTCTGAGTTCTCATCTTCTACTATATTTTGGCCAGTAAATTATTTACCATGTTGATAGTTCTTTGATGCTTAGATGTCATCATGAGGATGGTTGGTCTGAATTAAGTTAGCCATTATCAGACAAGATAACATCCCCAATCTGACCTTTGTCTTGGGCTCACATACTTGCCAAGGTCTGGGTTTGTCTCCAGCTAAGGCCCTAAACTTCATAGCCACTGCTTATAAACACTTCAGTTTGAGGTACAGAAGCAATTGGGTTTTTCAATACCACAAGTTTCCAAATTATAAAATTCTCATCAAATACAGGCTGTACACAGAGAGCACTTCCCTTAGCAAAGCAGTATTACCTTCCATCTCTGCTTGTAGGTTGGCTACTATTAGTCCAAGTTCACCTATTTTTTTCATAGGAATTTGCTGAAAGAGGCACAGAGGGGGCGCATACACCAATATTCTGAAATGTACCTACTATTTCAATTAATGTCAAAGACTCGATTGCTAATGATCTGTATCACGTGGTAGAGTAGATGGGATCTGAAAAAATCTCTTACACCACATACTAATGGTTTCTAATCTGACATCAAATGGCCTCCAATAGTCAAATTCCCATTTTAAGTGGTTACTTTTAATATTTTACTTCATTGGCCCTGACCAAGTCACGTGGTACCTCCACCGCAAGGAAGTCTAATAAAGTGAGTGTTTAGTTTTCTAGGCCCAACAGCAAAGAAGGCGATTTACAAGAAATTCAGAATGGGTTTTAAGTGAGCCTCCTTATGCCATATGTCACAGTTGAAATATAATTGATACAACTTGCAATAATTCAAAAGTACAAAGAGGCAGTGTATTTTGATTTAAAAAAAGGAAGACTGAGTTCAAATCTCCAGACCCACCACTACTTAGGTGTGTGAACTTACCCAAGTTACTGAAACCCTGATTTTAGTTTTTCATGTTTAAAATACAATAACATATATCCCCAAAGGGGATCTGTGTGATAGATAACATATAAAACCTCACATGTACAACAGGTGCTTAGAAAACATGAGTTACTGTGATTGCAGTCTACTGAGCTGGTCATTGCTTACAATGTCTAAATTTGTCCATATAAAATTTTAGCTTTTTCATTAATTATTAGTTTTCTGATTACCACATACTGATCTTTCTCTTACTGTTATTTACTAAAAACACATAGATATGATATACGAATAGCCAGAAATCCTTGATAAATCTGTATAAAGTATTCCTTTTGTTTATGTTTGCACCATGTAAGCAACTACTCAGTTATGATTTTTGTCCACGCTGTACCTGCGTCTAAAGAGGAAGCTATTATTATCAAGCATGTGTTGAATATTGATGGAGTAGATATACTCCAGATTCTTAGTGTTTCCATTAGTACTTTCCCACTTAATATTAATTCTGACTTAAAAATGAAGTTGATGAAAGTTCTGGAGAATCCATATGGGACAGCAAAAGGGGGGCAAATACCAACACTACTGACTGATTTTTTCACTCTAGTGGCTCCAGCTTTGCTTTTGCGGGGCTGCGCACGCTACCAGTCTGAAAAGACATGCTGATTTCCTTCATGTTTCTATTTCTTTGTTAATTAAAGCACAATTGGAAATGTGCTGCCTAGCAAGCTTTATGTATTAAAAAGTCTTCAACTCCAAGGAAGTAGAAACCTAGTGCTGTGCTTCCCTGATGCAGAATGTTAAGCAATCTCAATGGTCTTCAGTTGTGGCCTCAGCCTGATGCATTTGTTGACTCTGCACGATTTCCTGCCAGAGCAAGATTACTTAAAGACAATAAGGGTGGCCATATGGAGTCTCCCAGATAACCATTATAAGGATGAGAGACTATGCTCAAATCTTCAGTTTCCTAAAAACTAGATGCATATTTATAGAAATGACTCAAGGTTTTGTTTTTTGGCTTTATCCTTGAAAACAAATGCAAATTAGCAGGTTACGAAGACAGCATTTAACACAAATATTGAAATAAATATTTTGAAACAGCAGGCTGCTAGTTCTGGATTGCGACTATCGTCACTGGGAATAAACACTGACAGTTTAACAGGAAATACTGAGAGAGGAACTGTAAATTTTAAGACCTAAGAGAATTTCTCATAGTTGAACTGGAAGTTGTTCACACAAAAATAATAGCAAAGGACAAAGGACAGAAAGTCAGAGTTTGATATGCTCAGTTAAGCACATGGGTACATGGATTCCAGAATAACCAAGGAGACCCAAGCATGCAGCCCAGTTCATGCCAATATGGGAGAGCTGCCTAGGGCTCTTAGAAGGACTGGAGGTTGTTTTCATAAATGTGTTGCTTCGTCAGCCCTATCCAGATCAGAAAGAGCTGAAAATGCAGTTAATAGACTTTGACTTCTCCCATTGGGCATTCTGGTAAGCATGTCGATGAATACAAGGCCTCTTAAATATAATATTAAAATTGTAATAATGGTCATATTAATGATAAATACATTAGTCATCCTCCAATACTAGTGATTTGTCGGGGTGCTGCCACTCTGAGATAACCTTTTCTAACTATGGGAATATAAAACCACCTTTATGCATCAGGAGTATATACAAGGGATTTCAAAAATATCTTTTAGTATTACAAATTGTTTTTTAATGTCATAATAGTTAAATTTAGAGCACTTTTAACTTTAGATTAGATTTTAAATACATAATTATAATGTGTATATATAAAATATTTACATGTATTATCATATCTGTCTTGGTCATGGTAAATGATATTTTAATACCATATACTTATGGAATATATATAAGGAATATGGAATATTCCTTATTCCTTATAAGATTAGTCTTCTTTAAATTTTCCTAGCACCTTTATGGAATTCAAAGTGCTTTGAGTTTTGCGGCAAATAAATATAAAGATTTGTTTTCTTTTAAATATATTTATTACCATATGAAGCAAATGATCTCTGATTTAAAGAGAATTGGGAATCTCCTAGCTTGTCATCAAATGCAGAAATTCTTTCTACACAAAGGTCTACCTGACACTTCAGATGAATCCTTCTGTTGGAATATTTTGTAGCTCACAAGTCAGCCTATCACTGAGTAGTACTGAATTATTGGAAATATATTTTTCATGTTGAACGCAAATCTACCCATTTGCCTTAATTTTTTCCCTTTTTATAAATGTAGTGCGTGACAGTTCTTTAAAATTTGAAGACTGACATCATGCCTTCATTTAGGCTGCTGTTTTCCAGTCTCAGAATTCCAACTCTTCATGATTTCTAAGTCCCTTAAATTCCTGGTCATTTTCTGTTGGATGCAGATTTTTGAGTCAATATTCATCATAAATAGTGATATCCAGAATTTAACACTATGCATCAAACATAGTCCAACTGAGAAACTTTTATTTCCTATGATCTTTCTACCATTTCATTCATTTTGAAATGAATTAAGATAGTATTAAAACAGTATAATATACTGGAAAGAGCACCATGTATGAGGTCATAAGATCTAGAATTCCATCTCAGTTCTGCCACAATTTAGCAATTTAACCTTGGGCTACACAGCTACAATGGCCGCACACTTTTGTGTGTTTCTTTAACACATACGTGCAGAGAATGGCGGCATCCAGGTTTTGATCACTTAGGTGAGGGGATCAAAGGTGCGTTCTCTGAAGGAACTGAGAGAAAAGGAATAGGACCCAGAGTGGAAATTTGTAGGTGTGAAGCACAATTCCCTTTTTTCACCATTCACCCAAATGCAGCTACAGCATCTTCTCCCTCAACAGAGTATCAGAAATTTCTTCTTTGGAGAAACTAAATAGCCTATAAGAAAGACTTCCACATACCGGCATTTGGGCATCCCCCCAGTGAAAGGGGCCAGCTCCCTTGTCCAATCACTTTAAAAGGAATCGAAGCCTGCCAATCAACAAAACCTGCTTATGTACATACACACCCAAACTGGCATTTCAGTTCCTCATGTGCATGTGTAAACAAACAGCTGAAGATCACCAGCTGCGTGAGGAAAGGCTCCAACTTAAAAGGGAAGGTGATAATAACCAATTGAAAAAAAAAAAAATAAAAACACCACCCTGGAGGATATCGGTATCACAGAGACTAAATGAAAGTTATCCTCTGAACTTGAATTATTATCAGTGCTGATTATTTTTCATTTGCCACACCTCCAATCCATTCTACACACTTGCACTGGGATCAAGCCCTACAAATTGTTTTACAGCTGGGTTTAGTCTAAAACAGAGCACTAGCATTCAGGAGGAAGAAGTTGGGCGTATTTCCTCCTCATTCCTCTCTCTTCTTTGATGCCACACACCTCTGGCAATAACTGAATGCCTCTACAAGTGTAGGTCACAGCCAGGGGTCAGGGGCTCTCACTTCTCCTTGGTTCTCACTATAGCCATTAATGTTATTCCTTCCCCTTAACTCTTCTACCCTAGAAATAGCAACATCGCACTGTTGCTGGTCTCTGGATGCCAAAACCTCTCTTGCTGAGCCCTTAACCCTGTGCACATCTCTGCAATTACCCTTTCATTTAACTCTCTTTATTTGAGGAATAAATCCTGAGGTGGATTCTGCTTCCTGCCAAGACCCTTTCTGCTCCAGTATTTTAGAGAAATATGAGATATTTTATTAATAGAACAGAAGGATACAAAAAAGAAATGATCAAAAGAGTAGAAATATTTCATGAAAGTTAAAAATTATTGCTAAAATAAAAATTTCAGTAGAAGGGTAGGAAGGAAGTCTCTCACAAAAGTAGAATGGGAGGATAAAGGCCCAGAATAAGGAAAGGGGCAGAAAAGTATAAGAGACTCCCCACGTAACTTCTGGAGGTCCATCATCCAGCCAATAAAAGAACAAAGAAAAGGGCTTCCCTGGTGGCGCAGTGGTTGAGAGTCCGCCTGCTGATGCAGGGGACACGGGTTCGTGCCCTGGTCCAGGAGGATCCCACATGCCACAGAGCGGCTGGGCCCGTGAGCCATGGCCGCTGAGCCTGCGTGTCCAGTGCCTGTGCTCCACAACGGGAGAGGCCACAACAGAGAGAGGCCCGCATACAGCAAAAAAAAAAAGAATAAAGAAAACAGAAACAAGGAAATTATCACAGAAATAATATAAGAAAGTACTGGAGAACTAAAGTATCCACTGATGCTGAGAACAATGGAAGCAAATAGAAGTCATAAAATTGAGAATTTTCAAAAACGTCAGGAAAAAAATTCAAAACATCCTTTAATGACCTACAAATGTACCACTGGATCCTCCAACATGTTCATACCAAGGTCACACCTTCTCCAGGTCACTTCCAGCCAATGACTGAGAATGATGGGGTACTAAGGCAGGATCATTCTGGCAAGACAGCAGACTCCTCCAAAGGGTAACTTTGGCTTGAGGACAAGCCATCAGCCTTTCTTGAAAACGTGCTGCAATCCCAGTCTTTCCCCAATTTTTCTTCCTTCTCTCTCTTCATAGGTGTCAGACTTGTGCTACAGACTGAAGGTTTTCCCCACTTCGTCCTGCTTCTTCCCCCCAATAAACTTCTTGCGCATCTAATTCCATCTTAGCATCTGTTTCTTGGTGAACTTGAATTAACACACATTGAAAAAGGAAAAAAATAGATCACTTTCAAAGAGAGGAGAAACGGAATAGTGAGTATTTAGCAATTTTGAATGTTAAAAATAAGGGAGCAACTCCTTCAAAATTCTAAAGAAAAATAATTTGCAACCTAGAATGTTATATGCAGCCAAGCTACTAATCAAATTTCAGGATAGAATAAGACATTTAAAATAAGCAAAGACTCCAAAAATTGCCTTCCATGATCATTATTACAGCAGTTGCTCCAGGAAAAACAAGGAAATAAATCGTGAAAAGGTAACACAGATCCACAGAATAGTGAGTCCAGCCCAGGAGAAAGAAGTTAAGAAATGTCTTCTCAAGAAGACATCTTTATTGTGTCTAGAGAAAATTCAGTTTGTTTGGAGCAGGACGAAGGGGAGGCCAAACAGGGCATGCTCCAGAGGAATTAATTGGATTTCCTACTAAGATAGAATAACTGGAAAATAATTAATGGCATATATAATTTGCATATAAGAGGAAAAAATAAGGAAGATAGAAATTAACCAAAAAAGGAATAAAGTAAATATACTCATCCTACATTAATTGCTTTTGTAAAGAACCCTACTTCCATAATCACAAAAATGTATATACTGATATAGATTCATCTAAAAAGAGCAAGTGGAGGTGAGAAGTATAAGAGAGTTAAATCCTCCTCTACCATATTACATACAACTGATTTAAAAGATCTGTGGTGTAAAATCAGGCAATATCAGATCAGCATATAGTTTAGAAACATTCAGTGAGTACAAGAAGAAATAGCAGGACTTCCCTGGTGGTGCAGTGGTTAAGAATCTGCCTGCCAATGCAGAGGACACGGGTTCGAGCCCTGGTCCGGGAAAATCCCACATGCTGCAAAGCAACTAAGCCTGTGCATCACAACTACTGAGCCTGCATTCTACAGCCCGTGAGCCACAACTACTGAGCTCACATGCCTCAACTACTGAAGCCCATGAGCCTAGAGCCCATGCTCTGCAACAAGAGAATAAGTCACCGCAATGAGAAGCCTGCACACCGCAACAAAGAGTAGCCCCCGCTCGCCACAACTAGAGAAAGCCCACATGCAGCAATGAAGGCCCAATACAGCCAAAAATAAATAAATTTATAAAAAAATAAAAGAAGAAGAAGAAATAGCTAAGAGAAGAAAGTGATAACCATTAGGGACTGGGTAAAATAATGTGGTAAGGCGATTCTTTTATCTAATATAAAACATTTGTTAATAGGTAATATATTTAACAATATGCATGTGTTATGTTGATATATATTCTTCTTTACCATAAAATGGTAAAAGAATTCTAAATTAAAAAAGAAAACTCTAATTTTCATTGATTGTCTCTTTCCCAACTTTTGTACTATGTTCTATTCTTTGCTTTTCCTTCGAGCTCTCTGAAAGACAGTTTTTAGACATGGTTTAATGTCACAAAATACTGACGACTTATATTGTACTTGGCGATTAATGTTTCTATAAACTAAAAAACATATATATATATACAACCTAATTCATGAAATTTTATATCTGTTTGCTTACTTTGAATTAAAAATAGCCTCATATAAAACTGAATGTTAATTCTGTAATATCATAGGGAGGTATATATTTACAAATATTGGCTCCCTTTTTCTCTATCTTGTCCTTGATAATAATAGCTGCTATTTGAAGAATGTCAATTATATGCTCAATGTTTCCTATACTGCATGCCTCACAAAAATTCTGCAAAGTAAATACTGCTGCTCCAAAGTGTACAGATGAAGAACCCTAATTTCTGAAAGATTAAGTAACTATTTCAAGGTTACAAAACTAGAGAGTGGCAGAACCATGATTTTAATCCCCGTTGATCTGAGTCCAAAGTTAGTGTTCTTGACCACTCATTCTTGAATTTGTTAGCTTAAAGCTTTCATGATGTAACCAAGAGAAATAAAAACATATGGCCACACAAAAACTTGTCCATGAGTGTTCATAGCACCATCATTCATAATAGTCAAAATGCAGAAACAACTCAAATGTTCATCAACTGGTAAATGGATAAATAACATGCGGCTTATCCATAAAATGGAATATTAGTTGGTAGGAAAAAGGAATATAGTACTAATATATGCTACAAAATGGATAAACCTTGAAAACATCGGGCTAGGGGAAAGAAATCAGTCACAAAAGATCACATATGATAAGATTCAATTTATTTGCAACGTCCAGAACAGGCAAATCTACAGAGACAGAAAGTAGATTAGGGGTTGCCTAGGACTGGGCAGGAATGGGAAGAATGGTAGGGGTGGGGGAGTGACTGGAAAGGGTATAGGCTTTCTTTTTATGATGATGAAACTGTTTTAAATTGATTGTGGCGATGGTTGTACAACTTTGTGAATATATCAATGCTAACCTCCACAGAATTGTACATTTTAAATGGATAAACTGTATGGTATGTGAATTACATCTCAATAAAGCTGTTACAGAAAAAACAAAATAAACAAATATATCCTTTAAAAAAACCTTTGCTGATGTATGCAAAGACAGGTAAAGAATTATACCCATAAAAATCTTTCTAGCCAAACCAGGGCTACACAAAATCAACATGCTGAAAAACTAATTTGCTTTGATGAATGACAAATTTACACTCAAAACAGACCTATTGTTATGCACTATTAACAACCAACAACTACACTGAAGCATTAAACTTGGGGGAATATATTACTTTTAGCTTGAATTTCTGTCCAAAAAAAAAGTCAGTTTTCTGCACTTCAAGCTAATAATGTTTTATTAAAGCTACTAATCTGTAACTCTGTAGCTATTTTTTAATTTCATTATATAATTTTCTCATTCATAACCTGGAGCAATTTTTGCATATCAAGCTAGATATTACAAAGAAACTTGTCTACCAAATGCAGACTCAGCCTTAAATTAATCAATTCCATTTAGCTTTGTCATAAGTCCACTCTTGGTTAAAGAATATATCCTTGTGTGTGTATATGTATATATATATATATATATATATAGTTTTTTACTATTAACTACAGAATAAACTATTTCTATTAATGAAAGAGCAGATAAGCTAAAGTTAAGCCCAGTGTTGTCTGGCCTTGAATTGTGCAACACAATTCTAGTGCAAAACGTATTCTGATATAAAATATATTTTACTAATTTATTTTCTGTAAATGATTTTATCCTGTCCAAAGACAGAGGAATGCACTAGATCTTTCATATGTTCTTTGAAATCCAGAAACTATACATTTTAATGCTTGTTGGTAGAAGTAATTAGGATACATCATAATTGCTTGGATACAATATTAAAGTTTGAAACATAATCTTGAAAAGACATCACATAAAAATATTGCCTTTCTCTACATCTGCATCTTTATGCCTGTCCTGCCCCTAGGTTCTTCAGAACCATTTTTTTTTTTTTGAGGACACGGGGAGGGGGAAGGGTAAGCTGGGACGAAGTGAGAGAGTGGCATGGGCTTTTAAATACTACCAAATGTAAAACAGATAGCTAGTGGGAAGCAGCCGCATAGCACAGGGAGATCAGCTCCGTGCTTAGTGACCACCTAGAGGGGTGGGATACGGAGGGTGGGAGGGAGACGCAAGAGGGAGGAGATATGGGGATATAAGTATACGTATAGCTGATTCACTTTGTTATACAGCCGAAACTAACACACCATTGTAAAGCAATCATACTCCAATAAAGATGTTAAAAAAAAATTGCCTTAAGTTAATGTAAAGTAACTTTTGTCCTAGGCAAATGCTGAAAATCAACGTGCTTATTGAACAAATACTATATGCAAGTCACTGTACATGGAAAGTATCCTCTAAGGTGGCCTCCAACGATCCCCACTCCAGAAGTCATCCCCTTGTGTGATCCTCCCCTTTGAGTGTGGGATGAACCTAGTCTCTTGCTTTAAATGAATAGGATACAGCAAAAGTGATAAGATGTCACTTCTGATATTAGGTTACCAAAAGGATACGGCTTCCATCTTGGATGTTTTCTCCTGTTCTCTGGTTCCGTTGCTCTGAAGGAAGCCAATTTCCATGTTATAAGCTGTCCTATGGAGAGATCCACGTGGCAAGAAACTGAGGTATGCCAGTGGCCAATGGCCGGAGGAACTGAGGCCGATGTGAGTGAGTTTAGAAGTGGATCTTCCCCCAGTCGAGCCTCCATGTGAGACGGCAGCTCTGGCTGAGAGCCAGATGGCAACCTCATGAGAGACCTTGACCCAGGCACAGAGCAAAGCCCTCCCAGATTCCTGATAGATAAAATGATGAGAAAATAAGTGTGTATTGTTTTAAGCTGCTTTGGGTGGAATTTGTTATGAAGGAAAAGGTAACTAGAGTCCTGATTCCAATGATTTTCAATGGAAAATAGGATAAAGAAACATGAAGAAACAATCCAAACAAATCTGTTGCATATTCTGCCATGAGAAAGAAGAAAACACTTTATTTCAGTAAAATTAATACCTAATAGATATTTTTTTAAATGTACCAGACTATTTAAATATAACTATTATGAAAAATGCAATTGAACATGCATGCCAAAACATAGGTGTAATCATGTTGCTGCTCTCCTTAAAAAGGAAGTCCACTCCAAGCTTTAATATGGCCTAAAATGCCCTGGTATGTTATGGTCCCTGCTGGATTTATCCCTAGCCAATCCTTCCATCATGTTCCATGCACCATGTTCCTACTACCCCCAGAGCACAGCCCTAGCCCTTCCCCAACACTGTCGTTTTACAATACCCCATTCCAAGATAAAAATAACAACAATGATAATAATAGCAAAGGAACTACAAACAGTCTAGGAATAAATACAAGAACAAAGAGGGGGTAAACAATTAGGAAATTAATCACTGATGGAGAATATACACCTGAAAAATATATGACCTCTAAGAGAGGTAGAAGTAAAAAGAATAAGTCTGTAATATGATAAAGAATACCAGGCTAAACCAAATTGTCAGCACAGATACACCAGACTCTCTAGTGGCTAGACATATTCCCAGTAAAATCAGGAACAAAACAAGGATAAATGGAAATATCTGTTGAACAGAAGAAACAGGCCTTTCTAAAACCACCTTCCACGTGTTTGTCTCTTTGAGAACCTTCTCCTATTCAGGCATAGGACTTGGATGAAGCAAGTGAGGCCTCTAAAATGTAAAATTTAAGGATACACTCTCAAGGCTGGGAAAGTGCAGGGTCGGCAGCTGCATGACCCTGGCAGTGAGCGCCTCCTTAACTTCTGTGCCTTAAGAGTCTCCCTTGCCTCACACTAGGCCCAGTCCTACTCAAATTCTCCCTCTTGCATCTTCCACTCTTTCCTCCTGACAAGCTCAAGCCTGCCATTTACAGCCAGCCAGCCCATCAAGAGAACTTTGGATTTCTTAGGAAGAAAGTAAATAGCAGCCCCTGTGGCCCACATGTTTCTGACTGTTCCAACTTTTTTCATTAACTAAATCCTATTCCAGCTTCCCCAAATCTTCATTGCCATTTCCAAGGAAATCAACTTTACAAATTCCCCATACTCAATCTCCAAAGACCAGACTCTTTTATACACACAACATATGAGAGAAAGTTAAAAGTGGGGAAGTCAGTTTTTAGACATTTCTTATGATATATATATATATAATTTTAGGGTCTCAGACAACACCTTTGTCTTAACAACTTAATGTTGATTGTTCTCTCTAGTTCAAAAAACGTTAAGAGTAAAACGAGATGATGTATGTGAAAACTGAAAGTAAAACTATTATGTAAATGTCAACTATGATTCGTCACTATTTCCTTTTTATTGAAATCTATTATAAGCATACGTCACTTATATGTTATTGGAATGGGGCAATATTACAAGAGGAGAAGACTAGCTTTTTTTTTTTTTTTTTTTTTTTTTTGCGGTACGCGGGCCTCTCACTGTTGCGGCCTCTCCCGTTGCGGAGCACAGGCTCCGGACGCGCAGGCTCAGCGGCCATTGGCTCACGGGCCCAGCCACTCCGCGGCATGTGGGATCTTCCCGGACCGGGGCACGAACCCGTGTCCCCTGCATCGGTAGGCGGACTCTCAACCACTGCGCCACCAGGGAAGCCCAAGACTAGCGATTTTTGAAGTAATATGAAAACTTAGTACATAGAGCTTTGGTAAAGCTGAATGAATAGTGCTGCAATAACTTTAAATCTACAGAAGACATCGCCCTAAGGCCTAAATCCGGGTGTTATCTTTCTATGTGTTTACAGAAATAAAAACCGACAGTAAAACAGTCCATTTTAATGTGTTCCATAATGTTTTCTTCTTTGAGAGGCAAGTTCTTGCCGATGAACATGTTCTGAGGATTGTCATACTTAAGCCTTCATCTATGTAATCCTTTTACAGATAAATCCATCTCAAAATGAGGCAATTTTACTGAAACTAAGCTATTTGCATAGTGTCAAGGTAGGCCTACTACACACATGAATAATCTAATTTACAGTCAAAGAGTACAAGATATTTAAAAATACAACAGCCTCAAATTGTTAAAGAGAATCAGGTATCTCTATCTTATCAATAAATTTCTGCCTAAAATATCACTTCGTTTTAGAAAGTATTCCTAAGTCTGATAATGATCAACATCTATGGAGTAACCTTTCTAAAACTGTGACAAGTAGGCTAGTGACTATACTACTCACCTAACTGCATCATTGGTCTCTGAAACAGCTTTCAGGTACTCCTTCAAATAAAAATAATTAAAGCAGTATTTCCGAATCTTATAGCCTCGCCATCGCCTCTGAATCTATTGAATTAAATAAAAAGATGAAATATGCCAGTGAACATTTTTGGTGAAAACATTAATAATTCTTCAAAATCAAGGTAATGATGATGACTCCTATCAAATAAAGTCTTAGGCTTTTCCGCTAATATAACAGTTGCAAATATAGGTTGTACTCATAGATTTATTATAAAATATTATAAAGACAAAAACATACTCTAGGTTACTATAATTTTTTATAATATTTATCATTGTTTTACAAATACTAAATGTGAAATTAACTATTGAAAGATCAAAAATTTGCTCTACCAATTCCTAACTCTTCTGCTTCCTGACCAAACAAATTTTTTGTTTTTCATAACCAACGGGCTTGAAGATTGTATTTCATCTCATTGAAATCAATGTTTTTAATGGACTTTTTTTTTTTGGCCACACCATGCGGCTTACAGGATCTTAGTTCCCTGACCAGGGATTGAACCCGGGGCCATGGCAGAGAAACCACCGAGTCCTAACCACTGGACTGCTAAGGAACTCCCTTTAATGGGCTTTTTAAATTCAGTGCTATCAAAATCTTTAAACAAAATGTTGTCTTGTACCTTCATCATGACATTTTAATACTTCTTTAATAATAACAGTAGGTAACATTTATTGAGCTCTTATTATGTGTGAGGCACTATTCTAAGGGTTTTGTTTGTATGTACGCATTTAATCATTAGAACATTTCTATGAGATATTTACAGATGAGAAAACTGCTGAAAAGAGAAGTTATTCAATTTTCCCGTAATTACTCAGCTATTAGTGATGGATTCAGGAATCAAATTAGGACTCAGGGGGCCCATTCTCTAAACCATTGCAATATAGAACTGTGAACAAAGTGAACTGCAATTTTCAATGAACAAATATTTCTGTTGAAAGTATCTTTTTTTCTCTTTTGAGATGAGAGGAGTGTTGGTGTCTAAGAAAACATACTTAAGTGGGCTACTAGATGCCTTAAAAGCCCCAGTAATCATAAGAAGAATCAATCTCTTTAAGCTCTATTTTTGCTAATACAACCTCTATTAGAAAAACTCAAAACAAAAATTATAATGTATAGATCCTAATTTTGTGGAAAACCAAAAAAAACTCAACTTCTTTAAAGGAGTAGAAGAAGAAGAAATAGAAAAAATTGAAAAAAATGTTAACTTAGCCTTGTATAAAGACTTAACTTCATTCTCTAAAATTTTCCAGCAGTTTCCATATATTTATGAATTATTCACATACTATGAACGATTCTTTTTCTGGATATGAAGTCCTTCCAATGTTTTACAAAGTTAGCTAGGCTAGGAACACACATCTTTAAAATTTATTTTTTCACAGGAAAAAGTAATTAATAAGAGAATGAGCCTCAGTCCATTGGGTTTTATCCCAAAAGCCTATGATTTTTTTTACTAAATATGCTGAGTTTAGAATTTTTATAACCTTGAATGCTGGATCTATAAGAATAAACAGGAAAAATATTTTACTTGAATTATGAGCCCTTATTTTTCTCTGTTGTAAAATATGGCCATTTAAAAGGTATTTTACAATCTAAAATATTAAATGTGAAGACTTTGAAGAAATGTTTCAGTCAACCTCCCAATATGAGAATGACTAAAATAACTGAAGCTATGCAAAACCACTTATCTTACTGTTCTTATTATAAGAAAAATTAAATCAGAGAAATTAATTCTGCAAAGTAAAACTAAGTAGAATAACAAGCTAGTGTAACGATGTTATAGAATGTGTCTTTCTAAATATTTTTCAAATGATCTTAATTTAGAGCTTAATTATTTAAATAAAGAAAAATTAATTTTTCTAAAGTTCTATACTCAGTTTAGAAACTACCTCCCTCTAATTTGACCAAAACTGTATTATGGCTGGCAAAGAGAGAGGAGGAATTGATACAAAAACCATTTTCCTAATGAAAAAGAATAACCAATTGTACTATGTATATATATATATATATATATATATATATATATATATATATATATATAAAAATTATACATGTGAATAATGACTATTTTCCTGGCTTATTTAATTTAATCATTACAGTATCATTCTGAAGTAGAGGTTATTATTAGCCTTCTTTGATAAAAGAGGAAATTGACACTTAGAGAGCTTAAATAAATGCCTTGGGTCATACAGCTGGTTGGGTGGCTTCACATGAATTTCAGCTTACTTTTATTGCGTATACAGTATTAATTGTATTAAAGACAGGAACAGTTGTAAACAAAACTACTGATAGAAAATCCATCATCGGCAATAGAAGTGACTCAGGAAGCATGGGAAAATATTAGGATATCAAATACTGTTAAGGGATGGACTACCTATTACCTGAAAACACCACTGAATTTTAAATAAAATAAGATTAAATGTGCCAGAAAACGTAAAAGATGCATGCTGAAGTACTGAGAAGGAAAGACGGAGGATGGTGGTTTATGATTAGGTCATGGCAGAGTAGTGGAGATGCCCACTTGGAGAAAAGAAGTTGAAAGGGCAAACTCTGAAACTGGCCGAAAAATCTGTGCCAGTAGGAAGGGAACTAACAGAGGCCAATGGCATGGGCTCCTTCCCACTCCACACTGAGCAACTAAAGAAACAGCACTAACCACACCCTCACAGTCCACCATTAAGCTCTCAGACAGTCTTCTAATGCACCAACTCCTTAAACATCTACCCCAAAGCATGCTACGATTCCGTTCCAAGACAAATCCTGGTATTCACAACTGGGTATTAAAGCTCATAACAGGTTAAGGGATGGTTAAGATAACAAATTAAAACTCATCCACACTGAAGTATAACAATCAACGTTTCAATGCCTTTGTTAGAGGGGAGTGAGTGAAAACAGCTGCAAGAAGCTGGGCGTGTGAGTGGGTGAAGATGCCACCATCCAGTGAAGAATCTAAAATTTACTGAACTCCATGAATGTGCCGGGTATTAGGCTAACTGCTTTAATCCTCATGGTAACCTTGTGAAGAGGGCATGATCTCCATGTTAACAATGAAGAAACTGAGGTTAATAACTTGATTAAGGTCACAGCAATACAAGTAAAAGAGTAAATGACAGAGCCAGGACACAAACCCAGCTCTGTCTTATTCCAAAGCCCAGGCTTTTCCCACTAAAACATCTGAGGGATGCACTGTATAAAGAGAGAGAGTGTGTGCAATGCTCTTTAATATAAAACACACGATTTTCTTACATTATAGGGAGCCCAGTTTAACCAGTATCTAATTGATATAAGATACAAATAGCTGAGATTCTACCATACTTCCTGTTATAGGAACAAACAACATCTTAAATTTTGCCTGTTTCCTGTTGATATCCCAGTACTAGTGAATAAACTTAATTTTTTTTTAAAACAAAGTACTTTCAAGAGGCAAAATGACTTTTGATAACAAAATGACTTTTGATAACTTCAAGGTGAGTGGGTTACGACTTCCAAAAACGGGCTAGTATTCATGTCCTTCAAAGTAATTAGCAACTTTCAGAAGTGATTGGTATAAAACAATTATTGTCATTGATCAGCTCTGAATAGATAATTTTAAACAAAGTCATTGCGTGCTCAGCAGATTACAGCTTGTTAACGGGCAAGTTCTAAATGACCTCTTAAGCTAGTCAAATCAATGATGCATATTCCTCATTAAGTAACATCAAAATGTAAGTGGTCTTATAAATAATGTTTACTTTAAGCACTAAAATAAATGGCAAAACCTTGATATATCAAAAGCCATCTGTTCATAGAAAAGATTTTCTCTCCATTGGGTTTATTATTATTCCTCAAAATTCATAGTAATCTTAATGTTATCAAAAGAGAGAAAAAATGTTTTGGCACCTAAAATTAAAATTAAAACATGAAAGACAAATTCACTGATGATACCCTTCCCAGGACTAATGCTCTAAATGTATATGAGAGCATATAAATAGGACACATCATAATTATACTTTTACTTATTAGAATGTTCAACATTCTAGAAGACTATGCAGTGAGCACAGAAAAGTGGGTTTACTAAATTTTCAAAGATAGGGTGTTTAAAACTAGTAATATCAAAGTTTTCATTCTCAATGCCACTACATTATCATGTCAAAAACATACCTATATATGTTATATATGTTTTATATATATATATATGTTTATATGTTACTCTAGTGGTCCTCTTGTTATTGTAGTCCTTTTTTTCCTTTAAGTGAGGATTTCTATCTGAACTAAAATGTCTTAGGGCACTAATTTCAAGTTAAATCATTTAAAATAACTGCAACAATAAAGGATCAGTTGAGACACCCATGAATACCATTGAGAAAGTACATGTGATTAATCAATAACATGGACAAGGTTTCCAGGGTAAAAGAAATTCTACCTTAAACAATTAATTACAACTGCAGTTCTTTAAAACTCTCTAAGTTTTAGATTATTACCATTTTTCATTCCTCATAGCTCTTTGAAAATGAAAAGAAAAAGTCTGTTGGAACATATTTTTGAAGAGAGATCTCCAAGATACTACACGTTAGCACTTCTTGAAATCTGCATTCATATGACATTGTTCCAGTTAGGATTCTAGATGTGTGAGATGACCCAAAGGAATTGCAAGGAATCAGTAATGCTTAGAGAGTTTACCTTTGTTAACTTCCAAAGTCTGTGCCAGATTATATATCCTCATTAGGTTAACTTTATTGAAGACCAGTATATTCTAAGAGTTAATTTATAAAGGGAGAGATCCGCAGTTGAAAAACAGCAGTCCTAGTAACTATTTGGTGGGGCTTCTAAACTTTTAACAAAGTTAAAGTCCTCTTTTCTTTCTACTAATTTTTCAGGGTCCAAAACAGGTATGGCGGAGGTTCAAATACAACCAAATTCAAATTTTTGGATCACAAAAATCTATGTGATCTGCACCTTATACTCCATACAGGAAAGAAATGACAGATTCTCTTTCATCGTTTGCTACATCCTGTACAAAAATCCATTTAAAATTGTAGCAAGAATGGTGTTTTACCTGAGGTTATGATAGATGACAAATCCGTATGCTAACAATAGCAACATGTGAAGACCACAGCTCAAACATTCATTTATAAGGTGACGTTTTTTATCCTAAGCCCCATCCAATTCTGCCTACAAGGGAAAGCACGTGACACTGAATTGGGATGTCTCAATTTGGTTTTCAACGAATTATTACTAAATTTAGAATTCCCTGAGTGAAATGTACTACCAGTAAGAACGCTCATGAATTACCCGGGTCATGGGGTCAGGCAACCAAGAAAACCAGAGTGTAAGCAATAAAATTTCCCTAACAGCTCAGTTGAGGGTTCATATAGTTGCTCTCATCCAGATTTCTGAAGAAAGGAGAAGAAGACTAGAAGTAAAGGCAAGTCTATACGTGACCAGAAATAACAGGAATGTGGGTACCAGACCTAACACTGTCACTAACACTGTCACTTACTAGCTATGTGACCTTGGGCAAGATACCTTTCTGCGATTCCATTTTCTCATCTTTCAAATTGGAATCATTATGATACCTACCTCAGAGAGTTGCTCATGTCAGACAATAGTTAAAATATTTAAAATACTTAGAATGGTGCCTGGAGAGTGGTAACTGCTATGCAATTGCTAACTGTTGTCATTATTATTTACCAACGTTCCTGACTTACCAAGATTTGGAGTTACGTGGTATTGCAATCTTGTTCTTGCATATATGCCTCAGAGACATATAGCTCTCACTGGCGGTCGGTTTGACTAAGGTATACTCGGGTATCTACCAGCTATATCCATTCAGGCTTGGGTAGTAAATATGAGAATCTGGAACCATTCTATTGGGGAAATGGGGGCCTCAAAGACACAGCTGAGGCTGAATGGACGTATCCCTAGAAATGGAAGAATTAGATATAAGACATGTGCCACTCCATACAATAGGCTTCATCCTGGATGTGGTCAGCCAGTAAACAAAAGCCATAACGAAAAAAAAATCCTAAATGTCGAGAACCATGAATCCAAGTACTGGAGAAAAGGAACAAGTAAAAGACCTTAGGATGGATGAAATAATTCCACTAAACTGCACTTTTTTTTGCTACCTGTGGATATTTATAAATGGGCTTTCTACCCATAAAGTAATTTTGCGTTTCGTCTTTATAGTATTAGAAAACTGATTCTCCAAGCCCTGTGTTTGGAGGGTCTGAAGTGACACCCAAGTGCTTAAGTAGATGCTCAGTAGCATCAGAAATGGAGGGTCAGTTCTGCGCCAGGCTGTAAAAAGATACACAATCGTACATCTAGATGGAACAGGGAGAGAAAGAAGTTGAGTAGATGAATCAACTCATGACATTTGTATAAGATACTAAAAGCTGTTCAAAGAGTGAGAACTGCAAAAAAAACCTGGGGGTCAAATTTAAACGAGATCCACAGAGCAGCAGCCAAGATGCTGGAGGAAAAGCAGAACCTAACCTGGAGTAAATTCAAATTAAAGACCAAAAAGGCAATAATGTGTCTGTCACACGGAGAAACGGGAGGAATAGGGCCCCAGGAGCTAAGATAAAAATTTACTGAGCAATTTATTGCTGTATTAATTGACTGTCACTGGCCTAGCTGCAAATGAGTTGCAGGGGTTTTGTACAGGCACACTGTGGGTTCTGACAGCAGCTGGTATCATCGCAAGCCTCCTTCAAGTTTGTACCTGTTATAGCATTTTGGCAACGTCACAAAGCTCATGAGGTCTTCCATTCACATATGAACTGCGCTGACCAAATATTACCTTCCCATGTCCAGTTTATCCACACCACCTAGCCTAGTCGGGCACTCAAAAAAGCCTTAAAGATCTACCAGCAAAGGCTTAAATAATTTCCATCAAGGCCGCCAAGGGACCTAAACAAAGAATATTTAAAACAAACAACTTTTTTACTCCTTGTTTAAAAAAGCATGAGCCAATGTTCATTGATTTATTCAGGGACATTTATTTAACAACCTAGTATAAGCCAGGAACTGTAGATACAAAGACTAAGAAGATAGGATCCGGGCCCCAAGAGACTTACAGTGTTTGGGGTGTGGGGGAGGGTGGACACAGGCATGTAAATTAGTAAGGATAATAAATTGTTACAGGTTCTACAACAGAAGTATGTTGATGGTAAAATAGGGACATTAAAAAAAGGAGAGTGATCAATTCTACACAGGTAGGAGGATGGTAAAATCTTTAGAGAAAAGGTGACCTTTTAAAAAATAAAGGCAGCAAATCAAGATATGAATATCTATGACATTAAATAATCACATACATATAATTTATTCTTCATTATAAAAAAAGTGACATCTATTTAGGAATGTAGCTACAAATGAAAATTTTAAATTCCTTCTCTTTTCAGAAATGCTCCACTAGCCTCTTTGACAATTGAATATAACTTGTCATGCTAGGAGTCAATAGTCAAATACATAATTTGCAATTGACTCAGTATATGAGGCAGAGTAAGACAAAAGTTTTTTATTTTCTCCTGTATGATTTAGGTGCATATATAAAAATGTATCTGTCTGAATATTAGTGGCCATATAGATTTCTGGTAGTTATCTCCTAGAAATTCTTCCACCTGTACACTCACTGCCACCCACATTTTAATCACTTAAAGGGTAGCTCTTTTGAGCAAAGTTAAGCTCTTTTGAGCAAAGTTAAGCTCTTTTGAGAAAAGTTACTTCATAGCTTAAAAACTGAAAAGGCAGAGTTGTGGCTAGTAGAAGTAAAACTTCAGCTGCTGGTATCAAGCTGGGGTTGTAATCTTCAGATGTGTATGCCATGAAGGTATGTGGACCACACATTGGTCTTTTCAGCCTCTCATTCCCGCAGACAAATTTTCAGAGCACCATCTTGCAAAAAAATCCACTTACAAATAGATTTGTCCAAGTCCATTACAAATAAGTTCAGTTCCAGTCATGTGATCACTCAATGCTAAAAATTAATCTTTGTTAGGTAATCGCATCAGCCTCTGTGCCAGCAAGCCTCATTCCTGATTCCTCATTACCAAGTTACCAAATTAACTCATCCAAACCTCTGAAGGAAGTCTTTGAACATCTTTGTAGAGAAGGGTTTCTATTATAAATTTCCCACAGTAGTATTTACATCTCCACAGAGCCTCGCAAAAACTCCTGAGTGCCTTTAGGGGATCATTTCAACCTCTATGTAATGCTCAAGTCTTCCTCCCCTTTGCTTTAATGACCACTGCATTCCCACCTCTACTGTTCTCTTCTGGAATGTGTCAAATAAAAAGCAAATATGGGGCTTCCCTGGTGGCACAGTGGTTAAGAATCTGCCTGCCAATGCAGGGGACACAGATTCCAGCCCTGGTCCAGGAAGATCCCACATGCCGCGGAGCAACTAAGCCCGTGCGCCACAACTAGTGAGCCTGCGCTCTAGAGCCCACAAGCCACAACTACTGAACCCGCGTGCCACAGCTACTAAAGCCCGTGCTCCGCTACAAGAGAAGCCACTGCAATGAGAAGCCCGCGCACCGCAACAAGGAGTAGCCCCCGCTCGCCGCAACTAGAGAAAGCCCACGCGCAGCAACAAAGGCCCAATACAGCCATAAATAAATAAATAAATTTATTTAAAAAAAAATAATAAAAGGAAAGAAAACAAATCTGGACCTAACAAGAAGAGACTTGATTTGAAAGAATTACTGCAAGAAAGAGGGGGTGAGTGATTCCTGCAGCGATGGAGGTAGACTATTGCGATAAGGAGAATCTTTGACCATAAGATTTGCAAACATGGCGAAACTTAGGCAAAAAGAGTTTTCCTTTTAATAGGAAGGTGTGAACAAGGCTGGAAAGAACCTGATGTGGGGAAGTGGGATAAAAGGGTGGCATAATCATATAGGAGATCTGAGAATGCTTTTACCCTGAAGCCCATTCTCAAGAGGAGGTACTAAGGAGATGCCGTATGCTGGCTAAAGTTCAGGGACCTAGGGGAAGGAGAGAAGCTTAAGCACAGTTTGGTTAATAAACATGTTTTTTCCAGTTGACCAATGGAGACAATCAGTTCAGCTAATCATTTGTGAGGTTAAAAAAATGGGAATTTGGGGGACTGTGTCTGGCCTTGTCATAGGTAAACAAGGGGCCATCCACAGCTAAGTCATATGGGGAAGGGTGGGTTTCTTTGCAGTAAGCTGTTTCCAAAACACAAAAGAGTTGGGGGGGAGGGGTTTAAACTTTGCTGTTTTCTAGGATCACAGGTCTTAGGGAGAGTTCAACATTGTCTGCTGATTTTAAGCAAAGATGAGGTAACCCTGGGCAATACTATTAGGTGTGACCGAGCAGGACCCTATGGGGCCTTCCCAGAACTGACCCACACCCCGCATCCTCCATCTGCCTCTTGTCTGTAGAGAAGTTTTAGCCTCCTAGGCCTTCCCCAAGTTCCAAAGAGTAAATTTAATCAGAGAAATGAGAAAATGCAGAAAGAAAGGAAAACAGTCAAGCAAGACAAAATAATAATAGTTTAGCCATTAAACAAACTTAAGGACCTTTAGTTCCTCCTCAAGGACTATAGATAATATTCTGAGCCGTATGCTTTGAGCTGTTTTGCAGATACTGAAACCACCACCAAGCAGAAGAAGTTAACTGTATGTTGCCCGCAAGCACGGAGACCCCAGGCCAGTTGGAACCGGAAGGTTGATGATGTTGACTCCTGATGACCTCACCACCAACCAATCGGAAGAATGTTTACTAGCTGATCACACACCCCACAATGCCCCTCCCTCACCCTGTCTTTAAAAACCTTTCCCTGAAAGCCTTCAGGGAGTTCGGGCCTTTTAAGCACTAGCTACCGGAAACCCTTGCTTGGTGCCTGAAATAAATGCTCCACTTTCCTTCACCACAACCCGGTGTCAGTAGATTGGCTTTACTGTGTATGGGCAAGAGGACCCAAGTTTGGTTCAGTAACGTTAGGAAATGTAGCTTTTAGTATGATGTGAGAATAAGTCAAAAACACTGCCTTCTCAATGGCTTGGTTTGATATGAGTTTCTTAGATATGCCCGGTCAAGGTAAAAGGAATCTTAATGATTCAAGCCAGATCAGAATTCAATACAAAATTGGGGGCTAAATAATAAACAAGAAAATGCATTTTTCTAACCCTGACTCCTGAGCCTCTGTCTCCCTTGGTGACCTACGGTGATCTATGGGGACGTCTAAGCCTCCTGCCATCAACTGCTTTAGGTCCTCCGTCATCTATTGTTTTTTACTTTGCAGATGTATCTGACAAAGGGCATGCAGAAAAGAAAAAAAATCTAACACTGTTTTAGGCTCAGAGGTTAAGTCTTTGGCAGAGCTGTACAGAGAATCAGAATCTCCTAAATTCCCAGACTCAAGCATTCCCGTTAAAAGAGGAAAGCCACATTATTTTCTTATATTACTGAATTTCTAAGAAAGGTAAATATAGACCAGTGCATCTGGAGTATCTGCCTCTGGAAAAGAAGCAAAAAAGATCTACTTCTTCCTCTTCTTTTTTCCCCTTACACTACAGAACCACCGAGAGGCGGACAGATGCTAGAGATCTGCCCTGGGCTGGGCTCCAACACACTCACATCTGCATAGGAAGGTCCCTTCCCAAAGCAGTGTAAGTCAGCAAAATAATGTTAATTCAACTTGCCTTAGTTCAACACAGGACTTTCAGAAGGTATTTTACTATCTTTCTTCACCCAAAATAAAATCCGTTATTAGCAGAAGCAAGAATTAATAGACTAATGAGAGAGAATATAATAGGGTAACATTAAAACACAGGTTTTAAGGACGTTAATGAAATTCACTTAAGTAATTTCCCCATTTATAATACCTTCACAATTAAGCTAAAATCATATTGTCTGATACTAAAGAAATTATACTTTTGTCGTGGCTCTTCCCCAAATCTCAGCAGAAACCAAGGAAGCCTCATAATCGCTAAATTCAGCTTCCTATTAGGCAAATAACACATAAAAGTGAACACAGAAATGATAGAAATAAAACTTCTAAGCTGGAAACTGACTTTATTACTGTGAAATCATATGAATAATTTCTAATTGATTTGTATTGGGCAGGAATCTTATATTCCAGAACCATGCTCATCTATTTATCACAATATTTTATATGACATATGGAAACTAATCCATTGCTTCATTAATATTTAGTCTTCCTCTAGTCATGGCTCAGAGATATTTAACATTCTAAAACATAAGCATTGATAATTACATGTTTTACATTTTACTCTAATTTTTAACACTGCCAAAACTATTTAGTACAACTAACTTTTTAACTATGTACTCTTTTCTCTCTTTACCATTAGCATATCAATCAAATTTGCATTATACTGGTTTGCTCATTTTATTAAAAGCGAATTCAGGGCACAATTGACTTTTCATTTGTTTAACAAGTGAAGAAATATTTACCCTGACAGCCATTGCATTGTAGAGATTCATCTTCATAGTGTAATATGCTAACTGTGAATCGAGAAAAAAAAAAAAGATGGCATATATTTTAGTTTTACACAAAGACAGTGCAGCCTATTTTTACATATAAAAGATAAGAATCTTTATACATAATACATAATAAGAGTTCTATGCTTAGAAAAATGAAATCAAACTTTGTATTGAAGAGATAGGCTTCCTAATACATAATGCAGGCTTAACCAGAAAAATCTATGGTAGTCAAACTAGGAGCTAATGGAGATATATGACCATAAAATGCTCTCCGCTGAGTTTGATAATCAATGGTGCTCTACTGAGAATAGAATAACAAAGCAGAAATATTCACAAGTGCTGGTGACACGTAGTATTGTATGATTTATTCACTGGGGTTCTTTTAGCCAAAACTCACAGAAACATAAAAGGAATTCATATTTCAAGACGTCTGGTTTAATGAAAAATTCAAAGAAATGCTGTCTTCAGTCGAAATCGTTCAAGGATATGGATGCAGTGATGGAGCAAAATTGTGCCTTCCAACCATCTGTACAAAATGTTATGTACTTAGCTGCCTCCTGAGTAATCCTTGGGAATTTTGTTTCATTTAATATTCATTTCAACACCATAAAATCATAAATACAATGATATCATGTTACAGCAAATCCCCTGACATAATGAAGACTTCCTAAAGACTTGGCTTCTTTCTAGTAGAGACACATTTGTCTTTTAATGCACGAATCTCGGTGACAGTAAATAATCATTTAGCAACATAGCTTATTTCAGTGAAAATATTGCTTTAAATAAAACTTCCACATCTGCTCTTTCAATTAAAAAGACACAATTAACATAATTCATAACATAATTCATGACAGTACAATAAACATTGAAATACATATTTTTTCCACACAAAATACACCTTTATCCATTTTATTCAGTCAAAACTCATCAGACTAATATAAACTTGAACTTAGGTAATAGGTGTTATGTTTCAGCAAAAATCAGAGATAAGTGCCTTAGCCTTTTATATAGGGGTTTTCTTCCTCCCTGCAACAAACAGGAATTCATATAAAAGGGTTTCACTGTAATTAGTATTGTTTGAATTGCCTGATCTGATCCACAGCAAATTGTCTGTGGAGAGCAGCAGGGCTAGATTAGTTATCAACAGTCTGAGCAGTTAGTAAACAGTTGGCTGCAATGTGTTATTTACAAATGAACACAATGATGTTACTTCATTTTAAATTCTCTTTCTTCGTTATGGCAAGCAAGGCATAATTCTTGGTGTTTGAGGTCAACTTAAAATATTTACTTAGAGTATTTCTTCAAGGCAAATATAACCAGTAAATATTTTTACACAGAAGAAACATATTGGAAATTATATATTTGAGAAAGTTGGGTTCAGAAAAAGATATTGTTTCTTATCTTTTTTCATATTGCTGTTCAGTCAGCAGCAGTGGGCATTAGCGAGCTTTCAAGCCACAGACCTGAGTTCAGGTCCTGACGTTGCTCTTACCAGCTGTGCGGCTTGAACAAGTTACTTGAAGTCTCCCAGTCTTGACTTCTAGCCTTACAAAATGGGATATCACATACTCCATGGAGTTCTTGTGAAGAATAAAATGAGATCAGATATTTAAGGTGCTTGGGACATAGCTGATGGTCATTAGGAAAGGGATTATCACTGTTACACATTTTGCGGCTAAAAGTATGTGATTTAACTATAAGTAAAATTCCAAACGGTATAAGAGGTTAAAATTTATTCTGAACAAAGAAGAGATATAGGTTTGAGCCTAAGAATTTTGAATTTTATAGTTAAAAGGTGGGAAAGCACTTTGATTCCAGGTTATCATTCTCATGTGGAGCACAGACAGATGTTACATTGACTCTCAATTCTATAGCCCAGATCCGAAAGTACCACAGAAACATCTGAGAAAACAATGTATGATCCACTTATATGAGGTACCTGGATTAGTCGAATTCACAGAGACAAAAAGTAGAATAGTAGTTACCAGGCACTGGGGGAAAAGGAGGAGCTAGTGTTTAGTGGGTACAGAGTTTCCCTTTAAGATGATGGAAACGTTTTGGAGATTGTTAGTGGTGATACTTGCATAACAATGTGAATGTACTTAATGTCACTGAACAGGACAGTTAAAAATAGTCAAAATGATCAATTTTATGCTATATATATTTTACCACAATTTTTAAAACCACTAAAAAATAATTTGTGAATGTGAATCATGCATTTCCATAAGCTATCTATGAGACACATTAGATGCTTTGAGATTTTGTAAAATACTGTCTCTATATTTCTATTCTGAGCAATGATGATTATTTGTTATACTAATATTTGTTCTTTTGGTTACATGAGTAGTTAAATTATAATTCATACTAAAACCCTTGTTCTTAATATTATTTTCCAGGATTCTGTCCTAAAAGTTTTTTTTTTTCTTCCATTCCATGGAGTTGGATAAGCAAATATATCACAGCTACTAAATATTGATAACATATCCAAGAATGACAGACGATAGTAATTCATCAGCAGAGAAAAATCCCCAAATTTTCCTTACTATATATTAATTTCCTATTTTATCATTAAGGTACCAAGTCTATTTTAAAGAGGAAGACTAAAGATCTGGGGTGAAAATCAAGCATAAAAGATGATAGTTTCAATGTAATGAAAACATGATATTCAATTATAGATGTTTCCCAACTATTTGTTGACTAAATGAAGGAAGGGGAAAAGAGAGGGAGGGGGAGAAAGAAAAGAGGGAGAGAAAGATAAACAGAATTGATATGTTGCATTTAGAACAGATAGAGTAGGAAGAATTACTGGGATGAAAATCGCATTTGAACACTAAATAAACCACTTGTTGGCCATATGGCCCTTGTCATGTCACCTAGCTCAATTTTCAGAAGGCTTCTGAAATTTTTTCTGGAAGTTGTATTCCTTTTAAAATCGATTTTCTCAGTGGTCAGCATCCATGTGGACCTTTTGGACAGGGCTGCTATTCAATGGGATTGAACCGTGATATCGATGGGAGCATGTCTTGTGTGTGAGTTTCCGTTTTTTCTACCAGGTGAATTACAGTGCAGGGGCAGGGGTGGGGATAGGTTAGAACCATTCTCTTAGAGGTCAAGTGATATTCAAAGCTCACTGCACCAGGTCCCAATTTTGTTCTCCGATCATCTCCCACCACGCTGCTCCTTTAAACCTCAATCTGATCAAATTATTATCTTTTCTTCTTCACGTCCGTGCTCCTACTACTCGCCTTGCCTAAAACGTCTTATCATCCTTTTCTAGCTGTCCAAATCCTCTGTGTCCTGCTGTTCTCACAAACATTTATAGGAGAAACCACCTTTTCTCCCCCAGTCTAAGCACCAGCAACTGGAAGAAGCTGCTGGCATTCTCTCAGCTCCAGTGGATACTTTCAAACCATTTCAAACCAGTAGGAAGTACTCCTTTAGAAGCAACAACAACTACCACGACAAAAACCCAAAGAACAAAAAACCTCACTGTTTACTCTCAAGCTTTTCACATTTATCACTCTCTCTCCCTTTGGTGTTGTCACCCGTCCTCAGGTCTCTAGGTACACTCTCCTTTCCCCTCCTCGCCTCCCCTGACCTACTCCAATAATATGCTCTTAGCGTTTTGGCACCAAGCTAAAGGTCTTATTCTTCACCACAGCTCCTGCCGTATCTTAAGGCTTTCCAAATTCACATATACAACACACTAAATTACCTGCTCTCACTATTGCCTGCCTTTCCCAGTCGCAATGACATCCACTTCCCATAGCCATGTTCCAGACGCTGTGAACTATTTTCTCCTCTTAAGTCTTAAACTCAGATTGCAAATTCTTCTCCTTAAATCCCTGATAGCTTAATTTCTATTAAGGGCTTTTCCACCTAGTAGACAGATCTAGTACAGGTATGTCCTTCTCCTCAGTTTCAAGTCCTTCTTCACATATGTTTATATACAATGGCTACATTGATAGTTTGCTAATGAACATATCATAAATTAACTAATCTTTCCATTATTGTTGAGCATTTAGGTTGGAAACCAAGAAAACCTGAGTTTCAAACGGTCAATCATTTTCAAAAACAGAACATTTAAAGTAATACATATTTATAATAAATTTGAGTAATACATCTATATGAACTTGACCAGATCAACTGGCTTTATTTGCTAGGCTGGGCAATACAGAGGAAATATTTGCATTAAAGTGATGACTCTGGAAACTCGAGAAGCCAGGCACATATGGATAACAGATCTGGGGAGCCTGTGCCTTTGTTATTTTCCACATCAGTGCCATCCTCATTTCATAATTTTGAGTATGATCATTAAAATGATTTAGTATCAAATAATCATGAGTATTTTGTGCATATGCTTTGCCTTGTTCGCTGGCAACTGATACCAATCTGGTCGTTATCAACAGCTGATTGTTAAAATAACCTTCCGTCTTCTACACACACACAAAATTAAAAGCCAATTACATTATTTTTCACCGTTATTATTAATGTAATCTTTAAAAGCAAGTAAACTAATTCTAAATCATATTATTATAATGAAAATATGTTAGCAAAGTTTTAAATTTATATTAGAAAAGTCAGAGTCTTAAGTTATCCAGCCTTTGGTATTTATTTAAAATGTCAGATCCTGAGGGGAAAAAATAGATTATGTTTCAGTTTTCTGCTCTAACACTGAAGAGTGATAAATGTTGCCTCATTAACATATAACTGAATTGGAAGCCTTATAAAGAGATTTATAAAAAGAGTTGGGCTCATAGAAGGAACATTCATTTATCTAATGAAGAGAAATAAAAATGTCCGTACAAGCAACCATGACAATCTCATCAGTTTTAAAAATAATGACTGAAATTTTATGTATTTTTACTATCCATTCAAAGACAAACCTGCTGATATTTATCATGACAACGCAAAATGGGATTTGATAGCAGATGAGATCCTTTGTTCCACTTAAAGTTAATAGGATCTCTTTCCATTGTTACTCTTTCAAATACTAATCAAATACGAAAACTTTGTGAGAAGAGCAGTAAAATGATAAGCAGTATATAAGTACTGTGAGCCTTTTCAGCAATAAATTATTTTTATAATTTGAAGAATAATCTATTTTTAATGAATATTATCTTTATAAATTAATCAGTTCTACCAGAGGCTATTAATATACTTTAACAAAAAGTTTTAACCAAGTTCTGTTAATGTGGTGCCATATATATGTTATTCACCAAATGATCTCAATTTAAAAACATAACACTGAGCTGTTCAGAACTACAGTTACATATATTTTTTCACAATAATGCATATAGAATTAATCACATATATCAGGGTAGCTGCTCTCAGAGTGTGGTGACTAAAAATAGTGTACTTGATATTAAACATCATATAAACTATATAATGGGGAAATTGAAAAGGATAACAAGATGCATACAGCTGTCCTATTAGGTTATATTGATGAATTCACTCAGGTAACGCTCAAAGTGTTAGTTTTCCGAAAGAGGGAGATGAAATATTTGAACACTTTTCTGGTACTATCGCCTACAGAAATAACTATTTTCACTACACCATTTATGAAATAAAGCAAAAAGTGGTAAGGACAAGCTATATAGAACATTATACAGTTGAAAACAAGAAGGGGACCAAAACAGTAGGACCATTTGAGTATCCAATGGGAAGCGCAGGTTTCAGTAAAATCATAGCAGGAATTCAGCAGGTCTGGGATGCACGTGCACTGAACACACACACCAGGTGACTAGAAATCCACTGTTAATAAAAAAGAAGAATCAGAGCACATCCTCACTAACAGGGAAAGGTTTTTGAGGTTGTGAATCAACAGTCCTCGGTCCCTATGACGGACAAATTTGGGTTATGTTGCCAGATACGGCAGCATTAAAGTCAGCAGGAAGACCTGAATGGATACTGAAAGTTAAAATAAACAAAAACAATAGTCATCCAGGAAGCAGAAAAGAATCAAATCAGAAAAGAAAACCGGAATGGCTCTGTTATCGTGGGTTAGTGAGGGCACCATAGTGGAGAACGCATAACACTATAGGACTGGATAAGTTGACTGGTGTTGCTGTGAGAATTATTTAAAAGCTGGATAGAAATATTCTGGTATGGTAGAATTTTGAGGGAGGCTGTCTAAAAATACAGAACTTATCTAAAGAGATCCTAGGACTTCTGACTTTCCACAGTTCCCTTTGTTTGACCTTTGCCACATGTGAGACTGTTGATAACTCCAAGTTTTCTAACAGTTTTCTCCTCTGCTTCCTGTGATACTGTGTCTCTTTTTCTGCTTATTATCTACCTATAACTCCCTTCCTCTGCCTAAATCCTACTAATGCATTCCACAAGCCTCAATCCTTGGCCCTCTGCTCTACTGTTCAGATACTTTTCCATCAGGTAGAAAATCCTGCCATCTTATAATGATGGCTCTAAAACCTTTATCTCTAGCTCTGACTCTTCATCTAAAAGTCCTCTTTAATAAGCTTTTGTTCAGTGCTAATTATAACGTGCCAGACACTCTTCCGAGAGATAGCAAAATCGCCGTACAAGACACCACCACATGGAGGTGTCCTAACATCATCACAAACTCAAAATCTCACAGCATCTTTTTGTAAAAGCTTCACTGAGTGTCCCATTCAGAATGTTTTCTTATCAACATCCATGCTTTTGTTGTCATTACAACCATTAATCAGCTTTGCTGAGATAAAAATGCAGCTATCTTACTAGCTTATAAGACAAAAAGTTTATTTCTTACTCACATTACACATGGGCTAAGTTTCCCTGTGGCTATGGCCCACAACACATGGCTTAGCCCAAAATCAATGAGATGGGGAGGAATCATTATTTTATGAGGAGGCGGGTAGGGAAGAGTTTTTGGCACATGTGGATACCAATCTACCAGCTAGGTTGACCATAGAGAAGTCTTCTAACTTATATCCCGGTGAGTTATTAATTTATCCAGTTAGCAAAAAATTCTACAGGCTTTCTATGTGACATTTACTGTGATCGTTTGAGATATAATAAATAGAATAGTCATTGCATCTCAGGAGCTCCCAAATAAGAGATGTAAATAAACAAATGGGTCACAGCAACACAAACACCTACAGGAGTAAAGCATGAGGAAGGCACACCTAATATCTGCAGTCTCCTACCATTCTATACTCAGCCTCAGGAGATCCGGAAGGTTAATCCGTAAGTAAAGTCTTGAAGGATGAATAGGGATTCAGACCAATGGGAGGCAGGTCAGAGTGAAGAATGGCATTCCAGGCAGAGTAAAGAGCATTTGCAAAAAACCTGTAGGGCATGGCGTATCTTGATATAGCATGGAAAGTGGTTTAACGTGTCCAGAGTATGTTTATACAGGTTTAGCAAGAAGTGAGGTTAGATAAGCAATCATGAGACTATGAAAACGTGACATGTCATGTTGAAGGGTATGAATTTTGTGCTGTATGCTACAGTGAGGACGGTGGGCATGGGAGTGAAACTATCAAGTTTAGGTTGGAGTCAAGAGATTTTCTGAGGGACAATGCAAAGTATTTGATGACTGATAAGAGAGAGGGGGTGGGGAAAAGAAGGTGGTGGGGAGTCAGGGATGACTGTGGGTTTCCAGCTGAACGGCTGTACCATTTACCTGAATAAAGGAATAGAGAAGGAGGAACAGATTGGGGCTATCTGAGGGACCTCCAGAGAAGACGTTTAGTATGTACTTAGCATATGGATCTGCAGGGATCAGGAACTGAGGCCCATCATCTAATCACCCTGAGCCTCCATGTCTCCGCCTATAAAATGAAGATACAACACCTGCACGTTCGACTTGACAGACTGTTACTGGAAAATATGAAACAATGAATGTAAAACATGTGTTTAAACAAGAAAGTCCTTTAGGGCTTCCCTGGTGGTGCAGTGGTTGAGAGTCCGCCTGCCGATGCAGGGGACACGGGTTCGTGCCCCGGTCCGGGAGGATCCCACATGCCGCGGAGCGGCTGCACCCATGAGCCATGGCCGCTGAGCCTGCGCGTCAGGAGCCTGTGCTCCGCAACGGGAGAGGCCCCAACAGTGAGAGGCCTGCGTACCGCGCGCAAAAAAAAAAAAAAAGGAAGTCCTTTAAAAATGTAGGAAGTTATTTTATTAAAGTCACATTCAGCTCCTTACCAACCTGCCGCTGCGCCTCAAATACTCTGAGCCATCTAGATCAACATCCTCACCATTTCCTGTTACACCACGCTCATTCCCAGTTTCAGACCTTCATTCACGCAGTTCCTAACCGAAATGGCCTTCCCTCTCCCCAGGCTATAGTCTACTGATGCCCTGAGGTTCAGTGCAAGTCTCACCTCTTAGACTTTTGGAGGTAACATTAACTTCTCACCTGAGCGCTTATTACTTGCCTGTGTGTGTTTGGTGGGGGTAGTGCCTTTTAAATTGACTTTCCTTTTTAGTTAATTTATTTAATAGATAATATATTCACAGTGTTTAAAATTCAAAAGCTACCAAAGAGTTTACAGTAAAAAGTCTACTTCCTACGCTTATTCCTCAAGTTCTCTTCCCCCAGGCAGTTAATAACATCAGTTTTTGGTGATCCTTCCCCAGACAAGCAAATTAAAATCAGTGGCTTTCAGATTATGCTCTGGTGGCTCAGATGACAACAGAGGCCACAGGGAAAGAGACCAAGCAGTTCTGTTTCTTCTGATTCCAAAATAGCTGCACTGTTTGTACTTATTTTACATACAGGGCTAAAAATTTTGCTATATTTTAGTAACAGCAACTGTTACTAAAGTTTTAAAATTGCTAACTATACCATTCATTTTGTAGCCTAATATATACTATATGGCATTATTATTGTATTCATATACAGCTGTTAGGCAAAAACAAAAATTTATGCAGAATAAATTTGGAAATGGTGG
>NW_021703774.1:15247330-15262490 GCF_005190385.1 Monodon monoceros | reverse complement strand
GGAAGGAAGGAAGGAAGGAAGGAAGGAAGGAAGGAAGGAAGGAAGGAAGGAAAGAAGTCCAAGTAAAACTTCTTTGATAGGCTTAGAAAGTTTGGTTTCACCAAAGAAAATCACCTAAGAATAGAGCAGGAAAGGTAAGAGTTTTGTGGAGACTGATTTGATAAAGATATTTACAAGACTGAAGTTTTTCACTCTCTAATCCTCCGAAGTCGTAAATGGTTTTTGACAATAATCCTTACAAGTGCTGATATTTTTCAGGCGTTGAGCTGAAGATAAGGATAATATCCTTGAATTATCCAGTAGCACAATTACAGTATTCCGAAATTTGTTATGAAAATGCCATTGGCTTAGTGTTTCTTTCCTGTCCCGTCTTCCCGCTTTGGCAGGAGAGAATAAAATGATTGAGTTAGTAATTACATGGTATCATGGGAAAATATCTTACGAATTTTAGACTGAAATCATAGGACCACATGGTGATAGCTTGCTCTCTTTGGTCTCTCTGTCTCTCTCTCTCAACCAACCACTCAACTTCCCCACCTTCCCACCCCCCTACCGCCAATAATTGAGAAGTCACATTCGAGTCTTAATGTTTTGGCATGGTGGGACATTCTCCCACATTGGAATCCTATATATATGTATACAGGATGATTGAATATCCCTTTTGCCCTTTTTGTGAGTATCCTGTGTATTTAATCTCTATTATCTCTGAACTCATTACAGTCCTCTTAAAGATCTAGAGAAAAATCTTGATGGATTATTCAGAATAATTAATCACATAGAATTACAGTAGTTATTAGAAGCCTTAAATTGATGATAAGATTTATCAAATACAGGTGGGGCAGTTAGCCTTTATCACTGATGACAATAAGTAAAATAGCACACAGTTTAAGAAATTATTTCGACACTAGTTGTTTACTAAGTAATTAAAATCAACCATTGTTATTAAGCCATTGTTATTAAGTAACTATAGTATAATACTGGCTCCACACTTCCTGTGGTGTGAATAAACTAAATTATCAATGATATTATTAATAGAATAAATTTAAGTTGTATACATAGCAATCATTCAGGTTAGTATATCGCCAATAATATTAAATAAAATTTGCACTGAATCTTTACACTGCCAAATTGTTATATTATTCAATTATATTTTACTTTTTAACATACTTTAAAATGATTTACAAATTTCTGCTTGGCACCATAAATTATGTTGAGTATTGAGCGTGTGTTTGTTTTTCTACACTGCATCATAGTATACAAAAAAAAAAAAGTCAGACGATGATCCCAAAGGATTCAACTCCTTGGCTTCAAAGCCATTCCAATTCAAACTGGACTCAGCTATGTGAGTTAAAGGATAGTCTCCGGGTTTTAAGAGTGAACAAATTCTATCCCTAATTATTATTGTTGCTCTGTTGAAAACAAGTGATAACATACTTGGGGATAAAATATATCCATCAATAAAGACCACCATGATTTTCATGGTGATGAATTTACTGGCTCTGAAGCTGATGAGTTAAAAGTAAGCAAAAGAGTACTTTTCCTATAAACTTGCATAGGCTACTTGACTTACAAAGGGATAGGAAAAAAGAAGAGAGAATTTTGATACAGAAAAATTGTGGGTTTGAACTTTTATTAAAAGTGTTTTTTTTGTAATGGTCAGAAGAGCCGTTTAAAAACCACCTCTAATGTTACCGTATAATAGATTAAATGAGAATTTAGGATATTGTAGATGTCAGGTTATCTTTTGAGTTAAATGTAGCAGACGGCAGAACTTTCCCTTTGGTTGACGTTGACACTTTGAGAAGGAAAACATTAGCAAGTCCTTCTGTATGTTGGCCCATCTCTTTAGTCTTGCTTAAGTCCTAAGAGTTTCCTATTACTCTTGAATGTGAATGCTGTGAATGCCAAATAGAAATTGTGATAGAAATTTTTGTTGGTCTGATGAACGGAGCTGGTTGTTGTCCTGTGCAAGCTCAGAGTGGTCTTAGCATAGTGGGGCAAAGTCACAAGTCTTGTGTTTAAAAATTTCCAGGCCTGCTTATGTCATTTTAAAACTGTGTGTCCTTGGATTAATCACAGAACATTTCTGGTCTTGATCTTCTTTAAAAGAAGGCATTTAGGGCTTCACTGGTGGCGCAGTGGTTGAGAGTCCGCCTGTCGATGAAGGGGACGCGGGTTCGTGCCCTGGTCTGGGAGGATACCACGTGCCGCGGAGCAGCTGGGCCCGTGAGCCATGGCCGCTGAGCCTGCGCGTCCGGAGCCTGTGCTCCGCAACGGGAGAGGCCACAGCAGTGAGAGGCCCGCGTACCGCAAAAAAAAAAAAAAAAGGCATTTAGGTCTAAATAGTTCTCAATTTAGGATCCTTGGAGGAAGTAAGGGGGGAATGACTCGTTTTCAGGATTTTTAAAAGTCTAATGAAAACAAGACATAAAATCTCAGTGTAAACAAACTAACTAAATATCTCTTTACTTTTGCTTTTGGGATTACATAATCCCAAAATCCCATAATCTCTATCCTCTCCACCCCTGCCTTTATTATTTTCGTTTTTTTGCAACATTGGTTTATCTTATATAAATTACAAATTTCTGACCAGCCATAATATAGCTTTTTATTAATAAAAACAGAACAGTTATTATTAACTAAATGCAGTTTGATTGTCCAACACAAAGCAATAGGACTCATGGGGGAAAAACTCTAAAAGGTGTCAGGTGGTCCTTGGTAGTAAAAAGTGCAGAGTCCCTTTTACTATTTTTAGTTCGGTACTTTCAAAGTGGTGCACTATTTATGATGGCAGCTAGAAGTAACAAAATGCTATTCTCACTTCACAGGCACTATATCTAAATTGTCAGACAGCATCATTCATGAGAATAAACAGATATTTTTGGAATAAATCAATTGGTTGATACAGTTATACAGATTAATTTCTTAACCAGCACAATCTATTTTCTTTCAGAACATTAGATTATATACCCATGTTACTGTATTTGGGGAAATCTTGAATTGGGTACCATTTGGTCGGTAATTCATTCTACTTTATTTTTAAATACTCTCTAAAACTTGCTCAAACAGAAAGGATAAATAAACTGGGTAAAACATACCTCATTGTCTCTCAATTCTACTTTGTAGAAATCACTAAGCTCTTTTCTGACCTGGTTCTGTAAAGTATTTAGCTGTTTCCTCTATCCAAAATTTAAATGGCATTGCAGTGGCCAGTAACAAATGAATTACTGATTATAAACACTCTGAGTTTTGGTTAGCTTAACATTAGACACAAAACAAGACTCATGTTACAATTAACATTAGCCATGAGACAAGCAAATAAAACTTATACACACATGTCAATTTATTATTTTTAGAGGTTTGCCTTTTCAAAACAAACCTGGCCCAGATTCATTTTAATAAAAGAGAAACTGATGCTTGGTGAATAAAATTATTTGTACATATTAGCTTATTTATTCTTCTCAACAATGTAAACTAAGCATTATTTTCCCATTCTGCCAATTGAGAAGCTGAGGCTTGGCCAGTTTAAGTCATGTGCTCAAGCTAATAAGTGGCAGAGCCATTTTTCATACCCATTTTTTTTTTACTGACTCCAAAGTCCATCCTTCCTCCAGCATTTTAATATCACTCTAAATGAGTACGTTTTAGTTTTGGTATTTCAGTCAAGTGAAGGTTTTCAGTGTATGTTTCTGTAATTTCCCAATATAGTTTTATCTGGTTGTGATCTTAATACTGATTTTGGGGTCGAGTTCAGATAAAATTGAATGTTGTAAACAGTAGCTCACTGCTGATCACTAGAATATTTGGATGTTAGAAAGCATCACAGTTATCTATTGAGTAATGAATAACCCCGAAACTTAGTGGCTTCAGAAAATAAGGACATATTCATTCTCATGCTTTCTGTGGCTTGGAAATTTAGGATGAGCTTGGTTGGGAAATTCTGGATCGGGGTTATTCATGAGGTTGTCTGTCACCAGGAAGTTGCAGTGGGTTTCTGGGCAGAGCTACAGCCGAAGGACAGCTTGAATAGGGCTGGAAGACCCATTTCCAAGGTGGCTACTTATAACAGCTGGCATGTTGGTGTCTCTCCATGTGGGCCTCTCCCCATAGCACGGTGGCTGGCATCTCCCTAGAGCAAGTGATTCTCTAGAACAAGGCAGAAGCTGCAATGTCTTTTATGACCTAGCCTTGAAAGTCACACATCATCACTTCAGCCTTATTGAAGTGGTCACATTGGCCAGCCCTAATTCACTATTTCTTTACGACTCATGCAAAAAAATGTGAGTATCAGGAGACAAGGGTCATCATAGGCCATCATGGAGGCTGGCTACCAGACATGAAAAATACAGTATATATGTACTTTTACAGATAATTTTTTATTGGTACTCATCCCTTAATTTTAAAGAGTAGGAAGCAAATCCAGATTTATTCAAGCTCATGTAACTTTAGGGAAGAATCTGCCTTAAACTGACTATTACACAATGTGTGTAATCTGTCTCTCTTTGAAAAAAATACACACTGGTGCTGATTTGGAGGTTTGAGGTTGGCTTGTTTCTAGCAGAGATTCGTTGTGAAGAGCCATTTACAGGTGCTGAGCTGGCTTTAGCCACCACAAAAGTCCAGTTACAGTTAGTCCTGATACAAAGTTACAAAAAATTTACAAAAAACTTTCTTTCCTGTGATGAGAACTTTTAGGATTTCCTCTTAGGGCAACTTTCAAATATGCAATAAAGTATTACTGACTATAGTCACTGTGCTGTATGTTACATTCCCATGGCTTATTCACTTTACAACTAGAAGTTTGTACCTCTTGACCCCCTTCACCCATTTTGCCCACCCACCATCTGCCTCTGGCAACCACCATTCTGTTCTCTGGGTCTATTAGTTTTGTATTTGTTTTGCTCTTAGATTCTACATATAAGTGAGATCACACGGTATTTGTCTTTCTCTGTCTGACTTTTCACTTAGCATAATGCCCTCAGAGTCCATCCATGTTGTCGCAAATGGCGGGATTTAGTTCTCTTCTGTGGCTGAGTAGTATTCCATTGTATGTATACATATGTATATAACCACCGTTGCCTCCTTGCTATTCCTTGATTAGCGATATTAACCATCTTTTCATGTGTCTGTTGGTCATGTATATCTTCTTTGGAAAAATGTCTACTCAGATCCTCCACCTATTTTTTAATCAGATTGTACGGTTTTTTTTTGCTATTCAGTTGTATGAGTTCTTTATGTATTTTGAATATTACCCCCCATCAGATATATGATTTGCATGTATCTTCTCCCATTCAGTAGGCTGCATTTTCCTTTTGTTGTTGGTTTCCTTTGCTGTGAAGAAGCTTTTTAGCTTGAAGTTGTCCCACTTGTTTATTTTTGCTTTTGTTGCCTTGCCTTTGCTTTTGGAGTCAGATCCAAAGAATCCTCACCAAGACTGATGTCAAGGAGCTTACTGCCTATGTTTTCTTCCAGCAGTTTTATGGTTTCAAGTCTTGCATTCAAGTCATTAATACATCTTGAGTAAATTTTAAACGTATGGTAAGATAGTACTCAGTCATTTGCTTTTGATGAGCAGGAGACTTTTCTGAGCTAAGAGAGGTTTCAAAACATAAGCCTGGTTATTCACCCCTGTTCAAAATGCTGTTGTGGCTGTCCATTTCCATTTTAAGTCAGAGTATTTAGAATGTTCGAGAAGACTGACCTGGGCTGACCCCCATCTCCTCCCTCACCTGGTCTCTCTCCTCTCCCCTGGTGTCTCTGCTCCAAACACCTGACCTCTTTGTTATCCCTTGAGCTATCCAGGGCCTTGGCGCTGCTTGAAGTATTCTTCTATATATCCTTGTGATTAACTCCTTCCATATTCAAGGCTTTCCTCAAATGTTACTTTTTCAATGAGATCTACCCCGACCATCCCATTTTAAATTGCTGCCCTCTGCCTAGAACAATGAACCTGAAACATAGTAGGTGCTCAGAATTTTTTTTTATTGAATGAAAGAATTATTAGTGAAGGTGTAGGGAGATGCCAATACTGCTTTTTTCTGCCCAAGGCAGTTTGGTACCTTTCACTTGGTTCATTTTCAAATACTGATGCTTGGTCTTTTACAAAGTCTCTAGAGACAGTAATCAAGTATGAATGTGCTTTCTTTCTGCGGGAGATTTCCTGTCATTCAGAAACCAGTGCTGTTTCCCTCCTCATATCTTTAGAGTTCTAACATAAAAAAAGAACAGAAGAAAAGAAAAACACTTCTACTAAGATGTATTATAGGGGACAGGTTGATATTCTCTTAAGGGAGGAAATTAACTGAGCCATTGCTGTAGACATTGGGGAAATTGTTTCACTCAGAGTTAAAAAGCAGCTTGGGAGTATAGTATAGGGTGCCTGAATGCGCTTTATGATGGTCTTAGCTTATGACCTTATATTGCTTTTATTTCTCTATTAAATCAAGATATATCTCATTGAGACCACCATCCTACATGACACGGCAGGGTCCATTTTGTTGCCCGTGAACAGAACTGTCTCGGATTGAATGGAAAGCTGTATCTTTGACATGTGCTTAGCGTGAGCCATCTCTAGGCTGGACTTTCCATTACTGTGGGTCTCCATGGAGTGGGGACAGAGTGCGTGGACCCTCGCCGTGTGGGCTGAGTGCTTTGCTGAGCTTCTGCCTTCCCAAACCCCGAACTTGTGTCTTGCCTTCTTCTCTATGGGTTTCCAGTGAAATGTCCCTAACTGGTCCTTCACGTGGAATCAGTGCAGCAGGAGACAACTGAGCTTTTAAATTTTATGAAACATCTAAAGAAATCAAAACTTTATGAACGATAACTATCATGGGTTAGATTGTGTTCCCCCCAAAGATGTTGAAGTTCTAACCCCTAGGGACTCAGAATGGGACGTTAATTGGAAATAAAGTCTTTGAAGATGATTAAGTTGAGATGAGGTCTGTAGGGTGGGTCTTAATCCAGTAGGACTGGTGTCCTTATCAAAGGGGGAAATTTGGACACAGAGAGAGACACAGGTAGAATGCCACGTGAAGATGAGTTTATACAGCCATAAGCCAAGGAACTCCAAAGATTGCCAGCAAACCAGAAGCTTCAGAGAGAGGACTAGAACAGATTTACCCTCACAGCTTTCCAAAGGAACTGGCCCTGGTGACATCCTTGATTTTGGACTTCTAGCCTCCAGAACTGTAAGACAATAAATTTCTGTTGTTTAAGCCACCCTGTCTGTGGTACTTTGTCACAGAAGGCCTAGCAAACTAATACAGTAATTATTCACTTATGTATCGTAATGCAAGCATTAGGCAGCACTCAGATGACACCACAACGATCTACTTAGCACATTTTACGTGTGAAAAACCTTAGGTACAAGCAAAGATGTATGGGGTAGATTATGTTCATATAATGAGGTAATTATTAAACCCACATTTCCATGCAGTGCTATTTGTTAATTACAATAGCTTGATCTTGACATACCTGCTATGAAATGACTAGTTATTATCTGGGTATTAGAACAGAGGCATGTAGAGGCATTACCCCCTTTTAGAAGCAAACATGGAAATGATCTTGTCTAATGTCTTGATGTTACAGAAGAAGAGTTGAGTAGTTAGCCTTAGTGGGACCAGAGGAGCTAGGAAGGAGGCTTGATCCAAGATTCCCAACCACTCTTCTTTTTTTAAACTAAAGTTCCTCTCTTACAAAGTATGAATCATCACAGAAGAGCTACTCAACCAATGTTTGCTGAATGGATAAATGAAGCTAAAGATTTTTGAGCCAGGCTTAGAGTTTTGGTAAACTACCAGATCTTTTTCATTAGTTTAAGTTGATAAGAACTTTACCTCTTAGAATAGGAAAGAAATCGGGCCTGGGCTGATCTTGAATCCCAGTGTGCCCACACTTCGCTGTGTGAAGTTGGGCAAATTCACCCTTCCATCATCTTCAGATGCTGTGTACACCTTGCAAGAGCTGACATGAGATAAGAATACCTTGGAAGGTTATTTTTAAATGTGAGTTAATGTAAAGCACCAAGCAGAGTTTTTCACGTTTAAGTGTTCAATAGTGGCTCTTCTGACTTAAACGTCTTTAAAGACAGTACACAGCGTAGTATCTTTACATACCTCAACTATGCTGTTGATACGGCAAGCGCATTTGATCCAGCTTTCTTTTAATTTTTTAATAATGATGAGGTGTGAACCCCGTTCCAGCTCTGACCGTCCCCTCATCTTTTCTTTATCCAAGATCTGGGCATTCTTATGCAGTTACTGGGGCTGTGAGGTCCAGAGAGGGCAAACCTGAATAGTTCACACAAGAGTCCTATCCACAGCTTTCTTTTCTGACACGTTGTGCCCACCCACAGGAGAGAGTCACAAATAATCACAGGTAATGGGGCCATGCTGTGCATGATTATTTGAGCAGCCCATAGGAGAGGAAGCAGCACCCTGGCTCCAGCCCACGGTTCAGGGGTCATACAAAGCATGTAAGCGGGAATGTCCACGTTTGGTTATCTTTCCTGAAATAGGCTTCAAAGGCTGGATATCACCTAGGTTCTCTTAGCGGTCATTTGACATTTTTCTCATGTATTTTCCATAAATTATATATATTTATCAGGATGCATTCTAAATCCATTTATATTTTTCTTATGAAACAGATTATGTGATCTAGGTGTTCATTTCATGCCGTAGGAAGGAATATTTCTACTTACCTCTTACAGAGTGATTAGGAGTATACTCATCTGTACACACTGCTGAGGCTAAAATCGCTGAAAACTGATGCTCAATTGTCATAATATAAATAGTAAAATGTGAGCAAAATGCTAAATTACATAGGGAAAATGGAAAATAGAAATTATTGTAAGTGGCTTTATAGTTACAAAAATGAAGTAGTGTCTAGATAAAATATGCCATTTTTAAACCTAATTTTAGACCCATATTGCTCAGTGAAATGAGGTTAGCATAGTAAAATAATAAGAATATAATTGTCCCACATTGGTAGGCAAACAACACTGGCAAAGGTGTAGAAAAAGCATGTTGTTAACATCTGAAAGTTCATTTTTAGTCTCTTTCTTTTTTTTTCTTTGCCTCAATTTTTCCTGCAGCCTTAAGAAGTAGAGAGTCATAGACAATATTAGTATCTATTCTTCAATAAATCATCTATTTTACATTTTAGATATTTAGATTTTCTTGCATTTTATTGTAAAAAACAGTTACTTGAAAACAGGGTCTTTGTTTCATAAGAGGTTAGCTGCTTCCACTTGAAATCACAATCCTTTGTGATATTACAATTAGCTCTTTAGCAGGAGCTCTGATGCCACCAAGGTGGAGATGCAGCAGCAGTAAGTAGCAAGGGGATCAATCCTTAGGAAACAAAGATCCTGTTTTCATGCAAATACCTTTAGTGATTAAAAAAAAAAAGAGCATGGGTGGAAGGGCTATTGGTTTTACATTTTTAGAGAAATTGCTGAATGCTATTTAGCCATGCAATCTTGTGACCTTTACAGTTCTCTCAAGGTTAATGGGGTCCAGGAAAATGGTAATGTAATAATTTGGGTTTCTTGGATGTCCCACTGACTTATAGTGTATGTCCCTCAAATTTGCTAGCATTTTGTATGGTGGAGGAGGGTGGTGTTGCTTATAAAATGTATCTGGAATCCCTCTGTCCTTATTCGAAACTCCTTTCTGTTTCGAATCATCCAAAGTGTATGAGGAAAGACGACCTCAGTGGGGAAATTGTATACATTATTCTCTCTTTTATTCAAATTAAATAGGAAGCTACAACTTGTAGTCCAAATATAAAATAGTCAAGAGTATTTTTTCCAGGAAACCTCTAATGTAATATCACAACTCTTCAAGTCTAAGACATTTATAGCCAGCAAATGTCAAAAGTTGGGGATTCAGCAGGACCTTGTTACTGAAATATGCATCTTAAAGCTCTGGTTTCTGTCTCCTGGTGAACAGCAAAGGGATGCTGTTTACTCCTGTGCTGAGGATCTGGGAAGGAAGAGTGGGACGTGGGTCTGTGTTTCTGTCTGCAGGGCTGCCACGTGAAGTAGCCACTGCCTTCCTCCGTGAATATCCTCCTGGTGGCCGGCTCTGCAGGGCCCCTTCCAGGAGCTCTTGAGAGGCCATGTGTTTTGCTGTTATCAAGAGGGACTCATTATACCAAGGGACTCAATTTAGAATGACCTTAATGGGATTGGGAGTCACACTGCAGTCTAGCCCTATGACAAAGAGAATTTCAAGCACCCTGTATTTATTATGCTTTTCTCTCTTTAATAACGTCTGTCTTTAATATTCTTCTGTTAGCTCCTTTAATGTTTTTCTTCTCCATGTTTTTGGCATTTTTATGATTTGCAGTTCCATTCTAAATGGACACATGTTATAATGTCATCTAATTCTGTTGAGAAAGACGCCCCCATTTCCTGTGGCTTTTGGCCAAGCCACACTATTACTTTTGATTCTGATATATATATTTTTTTCACAGATTATGTAGGCTGTGCAGTATAAAGTAGAAGATTCTTTCCAATTTGAAAAGAGATTTAGTGCTTTCTTTTGCAATCTCCCTGGGGGCAGAGGTGATGTGTCTGACAGTCAGGTCCTTCACACCTAATACAGGGTCTGGCCGCTGAGAGTGCTTGGTGATTGTTGGTTGAATGAATGAATGATCGGCATTCTAATCACATTCTATTCTTAACATTAATATAAAATCGAGTTTTGCTCTCAGTTGACTGGGCTGTGGATGGGCCCAGTACTTTGGGGGTGTAGTGAATACATAACATGATAGATTGGAAATCAAAGTCCAAATATTTTAAGCTTTTTTGATACTCCTTGACTTTTTCTTATTTCTCATTCATTCATTGATTTATTCAACTGTCAAAGTAAGGCCCCTACTCTAAGCAAATTACCATATTACACTGTCTCCTCTTTTCTTCTTGCCTATTCTTTTTCACTTCTTCTCCTCTGATTTATCTGTTCATATCTTTTGATTTTCCCTCTTTTTTTTCCCTTGGGTATTACCTCTCCCGCTCATCTGCTTTTACTCTTCTCCTTGCTGTCTCTATGCTTCCCACTTTCTTTCCTTGAGCTCCTTTAGTAGTTATCATTTCTACTTCCAGTCCTCTGTATCTATATATTTCTTATACTCTCCTTTTAGAAATATATCCTATCGTCTCCTTATCTACCTGTTTCTTCTCGTTTCCTTTTTTTCCTTCTCTGTCAGGTCCAAAGAAGCAGAGACATAGTCATGTAAGCAATAATTCTAGGCTCTTCACCTTCATTTCAAAACCTGGCTTAGATTTGTTTATAACAAACAGTGATCCAATTGATTCCATCATCTTCAGGTAAGATCTTGCCTAAAGCTCTTCAAGCACAGGATAAACTGTCCTTAGAAAAAAAAAAAAAAAAGGTAAATAAAAGCCCTCCCGAAAAGGCTAGCCTTTGATTTTCCTTAGTAACCTACCTTTTTTTTTTTTTTTTTTTGCGGTACGCGGGCCTCTCACTGTTGTTGCCTCTCCCGTTGCGGAGCACAGGCGCCGGACGCGCAGGCCCAGCGGCCATGGCCCACGGGCCCAACCGCTCCGCGGCATGTGGGATCCTCCCGGATCGGGGCACGAACCCGCATCCCCTGCATCGGCAGGCGGACTCCCAACCACTGCGCCCCCAGGGAAGCCCTAACCTACCTTTTGAATCCTGGCTTGGAGTGGAGTTCCCCTCTCTATTTCTGTTGTTCTCTGCTTTATATGCAGAGAGGTCCATACCAAGGTTAAAAAAAAAGAATAAGAATAGAATGTGCTCAGGATACAAGGTTGGTTTATAATAGAACAAAAAAGATAGGAGGAATGTAGTCATGAAAGAGAGAAAATGCTATAAGCCATTCTTAAAATTCTGAACTCATTTATTTATTCACCAAAATAGACTCCAAATACCATATTAGTGACTAGGGATTCAACAGTGCACAAGACTCAGCTTCTCCTAAAGGGGATAATATTCTGCTGTAGTGTGGTGAGTGACATGATAGGGCTATATGAAGGCACCCAACCCAGAACTTGGAAGGCTGAGGTTACACCCCTGGGAAGAAATGACACTTATGCTGAGTCAAGAAGGATGATTTAATAGTAAAGAGGAAACATGGTGGAAGGCAGCAATGCAGACCTGGTTGATGGAAGCATCACAGGAACAACATGGCTAGGGTCTATGGTTTCTGTGATGTGAACACGGAGAAGGAGGCCATGGCAGTGAAATCATCAAGGTCTTATTGGCTGTGCTAGGAGTACGGACCTCAATATGAAGCAACGGGGAGCCACTGAAGGGTTTTAACAGGGCAGTGGTGATCTGGAATGTTCACAGAGAAGGCGTGGAGTAAACATCTCAGACAAGGACACAGGGGAAGGTTGCAGTATTCAAGGGGAGTGATGGTGGTCCCTAAGAGGGTGATGATGATGGTGGGAATAAGTGATGGATTCATGGTGTATGAAGAGTGGAGATGGACAAGCCGTGATGATATGTTGGAGGCAAGAGATGAAGGAGGGGCAGCGGGGAAGAATGGCATTCAGTCTCCTGGGTTCTGAGGAAAGGTAGTATTTCTGAAGAGTCATCTCAGTTGTCTTTGATCTTTAAGTGCAGGCTTGTTCCTAAAAGCTTCCAGATGGACATCCCTGAAGACTAATGTCATGTTGTGTTTCATCACAGTGAACAGCCAGGCTGGCTTCCGAAGGTGCTCTCATCTGTTTGCAGAAATCCTGCACACCAAGAGCAGGACCCCAGGCGGTGTAGGCGCATTCTTAAGTTGTTGGAACAGTTTGGATTGAATTGAGTGTTGGGAGATCAGTGGTTACAATATGTTTCTTACTGTTCCTTATGGATGAGTTCGGTCAAAATAGTTGTACCAGTATGTGTGTATGGGTGTGTGTTGATGTGTGGATGTGTGCACCCGTGTGTTTATATATGTGCATCCACAGTGTGCATGTGAGTGTGTCTGTGTGTCTCTACACAGATGCTTCTCTTCCGGTTCCCCCATCACTGAGAGGATCTCACTTAATGCCTTGAGTTGCTGGTGGTCCCTGTGCTGTGGAGAACTAGGAACTGGGAACCGGAGGGGAGCCACTGATCCATTTCCACAAAAGAAAGCCAAACTGTGGTCAGTTACAATGATTTTTGTTCACTGCCGGAAGTCTGGACTAAATGTGAACTGGTGACTCCGAAGTAGGTGACTCCATAGCCCATTACCAGTCCTCTGAGATGTGTAATCCACTTTAAAGATACATTTAAATAGCCTACTATGGGAAATGTAGTCAGCAAGCTCAGAGATACGCTTCCATTTCAGAACTCGCAGAAATGCACTTACAGATTTAAGAAAAAAAAATCTTTGCAAGAAGTAAAATGCGCATGATAGAGATGATTCATTGTATTAGAGCAATTAAAACATTGGCTCCTGTTTGCATCCATCATCCTCCTGAAATAAAAATATATTGGAGAGAAAGCTATATTTACCTGGAGATAAAATTTAAAAGATAAGGAAGATAAAAGCCCATTTTTCTGAAAGAAGTAACTGAAAATCTGCAGTACGTTATAATTCAGGCAGAACCTCATCATTATGGACCAGGAGCCTGAGTGAGATCATTGTGGAACTGGAGCCAGAGTGAGCACAGTCTCTACCCAATATTTTTTGAGGCACAAACGTAGCCAGGAGTGAGTCATTCAACAGGGTACCTCAGAGATGCAGCGTCGTGGATATAAATGGGCAAGACTTCGGTACCGGAAAATCCGTCACCTTAACCTTGGATGTGCCGTCATCATCTCCCGGTGAGTTCACAGAAATCAACTTCCCCGATTCCGGTTCATGCCTTAGGCCAGGTCTGTGCTGCAGTGATGCTTCGGGTGACTCAGAGAGGACTCATAAATCTGACGATCTCTGCTCCCAGACTCCAAGTGATATAACCTTTCCTTCTTGGGTTACAAATACATTATATAAAAGTAACATGGGAAATGGTTACTCTGTGTCGACTTTGCTCATTGCCTTCCTCTGAGAATGTGCCAGGGAGGACAGAACTGGGAGACTTTGGTCCTACCGAGGAAAGGTAGGAGAAGCAGGGGTGGGGGGAGGGAGGGATGGCTTTCCCTCACCATGTTTGTTTGTCCAACATGTATCGGTATGGGGTACCAAGAAGAGCGTGGGACTTAGGGAAATATAGTTGCAGTCTCTTGGGTCTAAACATAACTAATTTGCAGAGTTGTCTTAAAGGGTGAATGAACTCATTCATACATTCATTCACTAATCAGCTGTTCATTGAGCTCTACTAAACTGCTAAAGAACCAAGAGTGAATAGTATGAAGTCACTGCTCTCCTGGAACTCACATTCTAGTGGGTAGAGCTAGAGTTAAGAAACAATTGAACAAATAAATATTTACAGTATCAGCAGGTGGGTGATAAAGCAAGGTAAGGACTAAGAGGAACCAAAGAGTGGTGCTACTTTATTTTTTTTTAATTTATTTCTTTGAAGTATAATTGATTTACAATGTTGTGTTAGTTTCTGGTATACAGCAAAGTGATTCAGTTATACATATATATTCTTTTTCATATTCTTTTCCATTACAGTTTATTAAAAGATATTGAATATAATTCCCTGTGCTGTACAGTAGGACTTTGTTATCTATTTTATATATAGTAGTTTGTATTTGCTAATCCCAAACTCCTAATTTATCCCTCTCCCCCTTTTCCCCTTTGATAACCATAAGTTTGTTTTCTATGTCTGTGAGTCTGTTTCTGTTTTGTAAATAAGTTCATTCGTGCCCTATTTTAGATTCCACATATAAGAGATAGCATATGGCATTTGTATTTCTCTCTCAACTTACTTCACTTAGTGTGATAATCTCTAGGTCCATCCATGTTGCTGCAGATGGCATTATTTCATTTCTTCTTTATGGCTGAGTAATATTCCATGGTATATGTGTACAATATCTTCTTTATCCATTCATCTGTCGATGGCCATTTAGGTTGCTTCCATGTCTTGGCTATTGTGAATAGTGCTGCTATGAACATTGGGGTGCATGTATGTTTTCCAAATAGAGTTTTCTCCAGATATATGCCCAGGAGTGGGATTTCTGGACCATATGGTAACTCTGTTTTTACTTTTTTAAGGAACTTCCATACTGTTCTCCATAGTGGCTAC